>NC_141155.1:75490427-75495427 GCF_053477565.2 Lygodium microphyllum
TGAAAAGAAAGTTACAAATGTAAATTGCAAAAAGTTTCAACTAATAACATATATAATCAACATCCATTAAAATGAAATTGGCTCTATGTGAACCAAAGGCTAGTGGATGTGTATCTTAATAAATTTTTGTACATTAAACACTTTTCCACTATTTGTTTTTTTATTTGATTTAATCATATTATCCTCTTATTCTCTCCATATGGTAGCAAATTTGGCAAGGCCAAACACTTGATGCATGCTAGCCAACACCTGATGATACCTTGCTATGGATGGAAGATAGAACCTTGGAAATAAGGTTTTTATTTAAGAGTAATCTTTGTGATAGTGGATAGCATATGGAGCCTAGTTTCAATACTTTTTGCAAATTGAACTTCAATTTGCAAAGAGTGTTGATCTCAAATTATTACATCTTAAACATACATTGTGGACCCTTAAGATCATAAGCATATTGATATAGATGTAGAGTCAACATATACCCACATAAATGCTCTTGACCCATGCTTCTGGGTATAAAAGGGCTCTTGATCACGATCAAATAAATTTTTCACAACCATTATGTCATACATATAACTAAATCATCAAGATCGTATTGACTCCTTGCATAACCTATTACCAATTATAGATTTATATTAAATCCTAATCCTTTATATTTGGACAATATTGAACCCCTCAAAAGTAAAAGAAGTTATGTGGGAGTGTAGTGCTCAAAATCTTACCCCTCAAAAGTAAGTGAAATTCCATGGCAAGCAACATTGGGTGCCACTAATAAACTTTCCATAACACATGATACTTGATTATTTTCATAACTAAATAGCAACATCAAGATCTTGGTGAAAACATGTTAGGTGGTATAGGTTCTTTTATCTTCTTAGATACTCATGTTTAGAAAACCAAATAGGTTGTGGAGTTACATTTTTTGAATTTGGATTTTGAACTAAAATCTTTCAAGTACTAATGTACTTATGAGTGTTAGCTAGTACCAATTCTACTTTCAATTTTTATGTACTATGAACAAAATGGCCTAAATCTAGTCCTATCAAAGTAACTGAGAACTTGAAAATCTATGTAAAATATATGTGCACAATGAGTGTGCACTCACAAAAGAAATGCTATCATACTTCCGTACAACACAAATTTCATTTATTGTGTCCATGCACATATGTGCACATGTGTACATACTCTATATTTCTATGTGTGGACATGTGCTTATACATATCCAAATGTGTGCATGTGCATAGGTGATATGCATAAATGGAATTTTAAAATCTGTTAAAAATATAAAATATAAAGTCTATTTCATGTCATAGGTTTTGGCTTGCCCAGCATTGAAAGGTTGCTTGATGCCCATCATCTTCCACGACCTGCATTTGATCCTAACAATGAAGGAGTTATTTCTCTTCTCCATGAGATCCCTCAATTGGAGGTTCATCCGGCTATGTCAGTGTTGCTTTATTGTGACCTTGGACATTGCAATCTTGTGGAGATGAATAAGATATGTAGCAAATGCCTTGCAAGGATTTGGAGTATTGAGTGTAGAGTTCGTAGTGGTGTGCCTATAGGAAAGCACTATTGCTAGAACGGGAAGGTTTCATTGCCTCTCCCCTTCAAGAGCCACCAAAGCCTTTGTGGAGCTAGATGGTCAATTGCATGATGGTAAGGAGTTCAAGAAAAATATATGTCCATATAATGCTACCCTTGCTTTTGTTTTGCTTGATGCTAAGATTGATGATTTGTTGCTTATTGGTAGAAATGGTTATACATTTCGAGTTCACGGTTCCATATATCACCATATTAGGTCCATGTTGCTTGATAGTCATAGCAGTGCAAGACCACATTTTGTACAATCCTACATATATGATATTGAGCACAAACTTCAAAATGGACCATTTGCCCTACCCAATCTTGATTCGGGAACCTTGGCTTCATTGTTGTGAGACATGATGCATGCTCATAATGTTTATGCCCATGCATTTTGGACAATTGCTAAGAGAATGCATGAGAATCCTGTGAGATATGAATGATTATTGCAGAGGGCCGTGGAACTTCAAGACATTACTCTATTCTAGTTGGTAATGAGGTTGCAGCCATCATGCCTGGCCAAGGAGATGATGACTCCTTGCACCACCATGACATAAATGTGCATACTAGGTCTAGTGTATGTGTGCCTTTGTCCAACTTGCATCATAGCTATTTTCCTTTGTTGTTTGTTCTTTTGTTTTCTAATGAGAGGATGGTTGGCATGTGATGATCCCTTATAGTACTGTGGCTAACAGTATGCTTGTAGAGCAAGTGCCCAACAAGGATTGTGTCACATGGATGGAGTACCATGCCTCTCATGTTCAGGTTTGGGATGACATGGTTGTATGCTTACTATGGTTGGAGGCTTCGTCAACAATTTATGATGGATGGCTATTGTAGTATAGAGCAATGTAGGCTGACCTTATGAGACTTAAATCAATCAACTTTGCATTCCAAATTTTATTCTGGACTTGCAAACATGGTTTCAACTACTAATGGTTAGAATGTTGTTTATGGAAGAATAGTTGGTAAGCGTGTTATTCTTTATTTGTCTTTTACTAGAGGGACTATGTATATGTTCCAATTGTACCAAGGTGCAATGGCAATTGTTCATAGTAGGGGCAAGCCTAATTTGTTCATTACATTCACATGCAATCCAAGATAGGTGGAGATCAAGGAAGCCTTGCTACCTAGATAGACCACGCATGATAGACCCAACTTGACTACTAGAGTTTTCTTTCCAAAATAGAATGATATGATAGTTACCCTTGTGAAAAAAAATTGTTTGGTGTCCGATTGCAAGCTACATCACTATTGTGGAGTTTCAAAATGTGGCTTGTCACATTCATATATGATCTTGATATTACAATATGCATTTAAACCTAGGGATACATGTCACTATGATAGGTTCATTTGTGCAGAGCTTTTAGATCATGACAATAAATTTGCAAAGTTGTTTGAGACAATAGTTTCTTGCAATTTGCATGGGCCATGTGGTCGCGTTGAGGCAAAAAGCCCATCTATACTATGTCTTTATTTTACTTATGGGTTCCATATTCACCAAACCACAAAAATCATTATGTGCCTGCTAGGGGTTTCCAAACATGATTTCAAATTTCCCATACCTATAAGACATCCACTTTTTGAGAGAGCTCTCTCTCCCTCCCCCTACTTCTTATCTCTTATTTAGCCATGACAGGCAAGAGGCTCTCTCTCTCTCTCTCTCTCTCTCTCTCTCTCTCTCTCTCTCTCTCTCTCTCTCTCTATATATATATATATATATATATATATATATATATTTATTTATTTATTTATTTATTTATTTATTTATTTATTTATTTATTCATTCATTCATTCATTCATTCATTCATTCATTCACTCACTCACTCACTCACTCACTCACTCACTCACTCACTCACTCACTTACTTACTTATTTATTTATAAAAAAGCTAGGAAGAAGATATGTTTAGTGTGGAATTATTAATATTACCTTGTCACACTGACATAGGTATAAAAGGGGTGAGACATGTAAATTTTTACATCTTTTGAACAATAATACATTTACTATCTCTTACCTCGCCTTCTTGTTCACAACTTCTATGGCTTCTCTCTTTCCTTTCCTAACTTTCTAGTCTTTCTCTCTCTTTTGCTCTTCTTTCTCTCACCTCTCAGTTATAAGTGATGAAGCTAAACTCTGCAAGTATATGTATGGTTTAGAACTGTCTTTATCAAGGCTGATATTATGGCACAAAACCCCACCACTCTTTTCAAAGCTATTGAGCTAGTGAAAAATTATGGAAGAAAGTATAGAAGAGAGTCCTCGTTTCAACCTAGTTATGGACAGCTAAGGATTGTTTTAAGACAGGGAGGACAAGTTGGCAATGTTTATAGTACCAATCATGTACCAAGTGGGAGCTTAAGAGTGCCAAGTTATCCATCGTTCAATACTTCAAGACCTCAATGTAATTTCAAGATAGCAAATAATCCAAGAGTGGATTTTAAAAAAGGGGACAACAAGTTTAGATCTACTTCAACCAATGTTAAATAATCCAAAGTCTATTCCTATGGACCTCTACAAAGAAGGGGGGGAAAAGGCGTATGTTTCAAATGTGGGGAGAAGTATACAACTAATCATGCAACAAAGTGTACATACAAGAATGAAAAAGCCAAGGTCCATAGTATGTTATTCTTTAAAGACTCAATGGATGATAATGATGAGGCCAATGCATTTGTGACTAGCACCGAAAATGAGGATATTGAAGAGAAAGTTGGGCAATAATAGTTTTATGATCTTATGAACAATTTTCCTTTTGATCCAGATAGTAGTATTCCTTTTGATTTAGGAAGGAATTCTTGATGAGCCACATGTTGCCACTAATTGTTCCATTTCCAAGGATTCTTGGACAAATGTTCTAAGTGCCCTAATACACTTCGTATGAAGGATAATATTCATGGAAAGGATGTGTTTATCCCGATAAACAGTGGCAGTACACATAGTTGTGTGAAATATAGACACATTGAATTCTCTTCCCATTGATTTATAGTAGCCCATAAGAATTCAAATAGCAAATGGTAAAGAAAAAATAGGCAATCGAATATACCCACATGTCTCTTTACAGTTGGCTGAAAGTTACAAAGAAAAACTAAACTTGATTACTTTGGAAATGGAGCCCATAGATGTTGTACTCGAATGTGATTGGCTGATGACTTTAGGAAAGATTGCTAGGGATTTCTCACAGTTGTATATGGAGTTTATCTTTGATGGACAATCTATTCATTTATAAAAAATCTCTAGTAAATGTGTTTTTTGGCTTATCACCATTCAACAACTCAAGGAGTACAAGAGGCGTTCACAGATTTTTGTGTTGTACTTTAACAAAGAGATTGAAGATCAATCCAAAAATTCAGTTGACCATCTAGCTTTGCAAGCTATTCTTGAAGAGTATAGGGATTTGTTTGAAGTATCTACTTCATTACCTCC
>NC_141155.1:77930427-78061966 GCF_053477565.2 Lygodium microphyllum
GTGACTCTTCTCTCTCTCTCTCTCTCAAGCTCTCTTTCAAGCTCTTCCTCACAATCTCTTGGAGGAGTATTCTCCTCTCTACCTCTCTCTCGCAGCCTCTCGGGGTCTCCTTATGCCTTCTATGCCTCTCCCATGCCTCATATTTATAGTGAATTAGAGAAGAGGGCTTGTGGTTGAGAAGTAGAGCTCTTTATGGAGGGGCATCTTGGAAAGATCAGTGATCTGATGCTCAGATCATAAATCTGATGGTTCCATTGGCTCCGAAAGGGGGGTAAAACCCCAAGACACTTAAGACACTTGGTTAGAAAGCTCTTAGTTCACTCCTTCTTCTTTTCTCTGTTCGAAGTGCTGTCTACTGCCTGTAAACTGCGATCGCGGCGCGCACGATTTCGCCAGTCACTTTTCTTTATTTTTCTTTTTATAAAATCTTCAAACTAACTAAAATATCACTTGTCTTTTCTTTTAAATGACATCTAGTTCCATATCGTTTTTTAGGATAATATCTAAAATATCTAAAATATACTAGCTTTGCCCAAAATCTAATGTTTTTGAACCTTCCAAACTATACACATGAACTTTAGTGATTAATATAACTCATAAGTCTCGTTCACGTTGTAATTTACGTGAAGGGTAGCTACGGTCTTTGCCAATTCGAGAAAAATATCGAATTTACGACTCTTGATTTTTCTAAATAAAATATTTTAAATTAAATAAAAATTATCAATAATTAATGTTAGTTAGTTTTTACCTTAGTTAGTCTTTAGTTAGTAATCTTACTAACTTATTAATTGACTAACTAGCCAACTAGCTTTTATTGTGCAGAGATATTACATCCTCCTCCCCTTAGAGAAATCGAGATGTCCTCATCTCGAGAGAAACGGGGAGTATCATTTTGGAACCTGTGGGTTATGGGCCCACCATGCTTTTGCTGCGCTACTCTGATCTCTCACAGACATACGGTCTTTTGAAAAAACAACCTATGGTATTTGATATATTTGAGTCTTGGTTACAATAGAAAATTTATTGTAGTTACATCTCATGGATATCTTCTAGGTTTTTCCTAAGCACTTGGTATATTCTAGATCCTTGGAGCTTGTACGGCTTATTTCTTGTAAGCTCAAGTTCTCTTCGAGTTCCATTGGGACAATGGATATAGTTATGTCCAATGTTGTGGCACTCAGAGCATCGGTGTTTAGGGTGCTTTGGACATTCCCTTTTGAATTGACCTAACTCCTTGCAATAGAAACAACGCGGAGCTTTATCACTTGTGGTCACAAGATTTTTGGTTGTCCTTGGTAGGATTTTCTTCTTTAGACCAAAGTGTCCTAGGATTCTTTTAGCAGATTGGAGTGGTCCTTTATCTTGGAAACTATATTTCCAGATTGTCCTGCCCTTAGTTCGGGACTGAGCTCCATGGACAATTGGCTTTGCTTGTAATACTAAAGAGTACTTCCAAGCTTCGACATTCTGGTAAGACCCAATCTATATTAGTTGAGAAGAAATGACTTAAGAAAAATTCATTGCACATTATAACTATCATTCCTTGCCAGAGTATCTCTAATCATTTGCAAGTTCTAGGCTCAAAATAGATGCAACTCATAATACTCAAGTTAATTGTAGTTACAAGAGTAAAGTTTATTCCAATACAAGTTGTATTTCATGTCGACAAAATTTCTAGGATTTCTAATAATCCTAAAGTGGTGTAGTAGGTTCCAAGTATTCGTCTTCATCTGATTTCTCTATATATCCGAAGACTGCACTTGTGTAACTTCGTTTTCTTGGAGACTCCGTATCTTTTGGACTTAAGTCAGGGCAGTCTACTTGGACATGTCCTAGCTCATTGCAATGGAAACATTGACGGTAGGGACATCTCCTACGGATGTGCCCTACCTCTCCACATGTATGGCATCTCTTACCCAGATCTCGGGAGTCATCTTTACTAAAATTTTCCGATTTAAATTCTTGAACGATTGGATTCGCTCGGAGTAATGCATCTTGCAAGTCTGTTGGACGCATTGCTTCAAGACGGTGGTTCAGAGGAGTGTTTAGGCCATGGAAAAACTTGGATACTTGCTGCGCAATATCCATAGGTGGTGCATATTTTAGTAGGGTTACAAACTTTGAGTAGTAAGCTTCCAAAGTTAATTCTAGTTGCTTTAGCCTGAAGAATTCATTCATCTTCAAAGTCTGGTAGGTTGGCGGAAGGTATCGTCTGCGTACAACATCTTTCAGCTGAACCCAAGTAACAGCGGCTTCAGAAACACCTTCATCTTTGCACCATTGCTTCCACCATAATCCAGCTTGGCCAACTAACTTAAGTTTGGCTATCATTGCTTGATTGGTAGAGGCAGTTTCCGAAAGAAAGAAATAGTCATCCATCGACTCAATCCATATCTCTGCCTCTGCTGCAATGTCTATCCCTTCTCCATCAAACTCGGGTACCTTAATTTGCTTGAGAAGGAATTTCTTCTCTTGCATGTCAACATTCGTGGGTGCAGAAGGTGCCTAACAATCAAGCCATACTGCTTAGATTATTTTGTTTAGGATATGTCTACAAACCATACATTAATCAATCACGTATCATTACAAAATTTTGCTCTGATACCAACTGTGAGGTGCTCGTCCATCGGCTTTCCAGGCACTCTTTTAGCGGTCTATCGAGAAACGAATCTAAGCGTCATTGCCTGGCACTCCTAGGGAATGTTCTGAGTTTTGTCGCCTAGGGTTTCCCAAATCCGCCTCGCAACGGAACGTTCACGACCGAACCCACTAGGATCGACCTGAAATTTGAGTTCCTAGTTGTCAAGGTCTCCTGTTAGCATTCTAGCGTCGGATATTGGACATCCTACTTTACGCAGAGATACCCAACCCGAAGCAGATCTATGCCGCACTTGGTTCAAAGAGAATGGGAAACGAGAGGGATGCGTTGCTCAACCTCTCTGCCCATAGGGCATAGTCCCATTCCATTCCCCTAAAACGGCATGAATCGGGTTCTAACCTATCAATACCTAAAGGTCAAATGACGATAAAGACTTGTGAGAAGCCTCTAAGTTCTCTGGGACCACCCTGACATAGGACGGACCCGTCGGGGGTTCCGCCCACCCGCTTCCCTTAATAGCTTTAGTTTTCTAATTAGGTCCTACCACATTTATGTGTGACGCTTAAAATCAGCTTCATTAATTAAGCCTTTTAGGGAACAAGGTTCGTTCGTGTAAATTATAGCACAGACACGAAAACAGAGCAAAGCAATCTATTGACAAACAAGATCAAACAAGTTCCTTAACTTATCTTCAAGTTAATCTTTGTCTCCCGCCCATACAGGAGAAATTATGTTTCCCTTCTGTCCAACAGAAGTATCCCTTCTGCCCTGCAGAAGTAACTGGTCCAATTCACATGGCACCAAAACTCAATCCTTTATCTAGAATAGGATCTCCCAACATGCCCAGATGTTGGGGGCCACGGAGGTCTTCAACTCCATTCTAGACTTAGCAAGGGGTGTCCAGAGCTCCAACTGACCCACAAGCTGTCTAGGAGCGAAACATCATACCCGTGGTTGGCCTTTTCACCACTCGACCTTCGGCCCATGAATCGAGCAGTGCCCTCTCGGGTTACTACGCGGTGCGACCATGGAGGTGATCCACCCGTACAATATATCCTTCCTTAATTAAATCCTTTAAGAATCAAGCACAAACAAGGCATTCAGCCTAATATCATTTTCCAAGAAAACATTCCTTTAATCCCATGGCGACTTGTCATCACAGACCCTTGCCATGCATTTACCGTAAATCACAAGCACTTGGATTAATCATCCAAACAACAACTAACAATTAGTTGAATGTAAAAGCGTTTAGGATGTTGTTCTCGATCAATCAACAAAACCAATTGTATTCTTTCCAACCAATGCAAGAATAGACGATAAAACATTTCCATCGTATATTTGCTCTCTCCCTTGGGATCTAAGAGCAATACCATGCAAACATGTTCTTAACACTTCCTTCCTTCAGCTAGGGCATATGTTAAGGGTTCAAACACTATTCATGATGTAAGTTCTATAGGTCACTTACCTTGATTGATAACCCAACCCTGAATTTGGATTGGCAAAAGTCATCCTTATCCAACGGATCTCAAGACATCCTAGTTTTAACCCTTATGATCAATTTCTTGTACTAGCTCTTAGTCAAGTCATGAGACAACTAGAAAATTATCCTCGTATATCAAACGTGTTATAGACATACCGTATAAATACTTGATAAGATAAGTATGAGATTATCTCAAGTAATTAGACTTTCACATGCCTTGCCTTGAGCTAGAATATAATTCTTCTTAATATTTGGGCTCTTAAGCTAAGTACTTTTGAAGTATCTAAACTTTAAACTAGTACTTTCTATTCATGAATCTCAATGTCATCTTCTTTTAGTAATTATGCTATTTATAACCCTTGACTCTACTTTAATCTAGCACTTGTAGGCCCAATCTTTTAATGTCGTTCTTTTGACGTCTATGCTGTTCATAACGCTTGACTAATTCTTCCTTGTAATTGCTCTACTAGCAAATAAGTCATATGTGACTAGGTGGAATTATCTCCCCTTGATATATGCACTTCACAAACTCCATCTTCGGAATAGGTGAGATGAAATTTATCCTTTCCCATTACCTATACTCGTGCAATAGTATGGAGCCTAATGAATCTCATACGAGAATCAAAGCAAGCATCTATCAATTTGAAAATACATTACTTACGATCGGAACCGCAGTTGGATTGATAGTGATGCCTTTGCCCGAAGCCTTGTTGCTAGTTGCAACATTGTCATCTGCACGTGACATTCTTCGCTTGGAGGCCATCGTCCGCAAGTAGACTCAAGAGATTAAGAAGGTGGAATAGATTCAAGATGGGAGAGCGTAAGAGAATATGGTTAAGTCGAGGATCGTCGAGATAGAGGGAATTGAGCTAATTCTCTTCCTTGCAGCCTCTCGGGGTGACTCTTCTCTCTCTCTCCCTCTCAAGCTCTCTTTCAAGCTCTTCCTCACAATCTCTTGGAGGAGTATCCTCCTCTCTACCTCTCTCTCGCAGCCTCTCGGGGTCTCCTTATGCCTTCTATGCCTCTCCCATGCCTCATATTTATAGTGAATTAGAGAAGAGGGCTTGTGGTTGAGAAGTAGAGCTCTTTATGGAGGGGCATCTTGGAAAGATCAGTGATCTGATGCTCAGATCATAAATCTTATGGTTCCATTGGCTCCGAAAGGGGGGTAAAACCCCAAGACACTCAAGACACTTGGTTAGAAAGCTCTTAGTTCACTCCTTCTTCTTTTCTCTGTTCGAAGTGCTGTCTACTGCCTGTAAACTGCGATCGTGGCGCGCACGATTTTGCCAGTCACTTTTCTTTATTTTTCTTTTTATAAAATCTTCAAACTAACTAAAATATCACTTGTCTTTTCTTTTAAATGACATCTAGTTCCATATCGTTTTTTAGGATAATATCTAAAATATCTAAAATATACTAGCTTTGCCCAAAATCTAATGTTTTTGAACCTTCCAAACTATACACATGAACTTTAGTGATTAATATAACTCATAAGTCTCGTTCACGTTGTAATTTACGTGAAGGGTAGCTACGGTCTTTGCCAATTCGAGAAAAATATCGAATTTACGACTCTTGATTTTTCTACATAAAATATTTTAAATTAAATAAAAATTATCAATAATTAATGTTAGTTAGTTTTTACCTTAGTTAGTTTTTACCTTAGTTAGTCTTTAGTTAGTAATCTTACTAACTTATTAATTGACTAACTAGCCAACTAGCTTTTATTGTGCAGAGATATTACATCCTCCTCCCCTTAGAGAAATGGAGATGTTCTCATCTCGAGAGAAACGGGGAGTATCATTTTGGAACCTGTGGGTTATGGGCCCACCATGCTTTTGCTGCGCTACTCTGATCTCTCACAGACATACGGTCTTTTGAAAAAACAACCTATGGTATTTAATATATTTGAGTCTTGGTTACAATAGAAAATTTATTGTAGTTACATCTCATGGATATCTTCTAGGTTTTTCCTAAGCACTTGGTATATTCTAGATCCTTGGAGCTTGTACGGCTTATTTCTTGTAAGCTCAAGTTCTCTTCGAGTTCCATTGGGACAATGGATATAGTTATGTCCAATGTTGTGGCACTCAGAGCATCGGTGTTTAGGGTGCTTTGGACATTCCCTTTTGAATTGACCTAACTCCTTGCAATAGAAACAACGCGGAGCTTTATCACTTGTGGTCACAAGATTTTTGGTTGTCCTTGGTAGGATTTTCTTCTTTAGACCAAAGTGTCCTAGGATTCTTTTAGCAGATTGGAGTGGTCCTTTATCTTGGAAACTATATTTCCAGATTGTCCTGCCCTTAGTTCGGGACTGAGCTCCATGGACAATTGGCTTTGCTTGTAATACTAAAGAGTACTTCCAAGCTTCGACATTCTGGTAAGACCCAATCTATATTAGTTGAGAAGAAATGACTTAAGAAAAATTCATTGCACATTATAACTATCATTCCTTGCCAGAGTATCTCTAATCATTTGCAAGTTCTAGGCTCAAAATAGATGCAACTCATAATACTCAAGTTAATTGTAGTTACAAGAGTAAAGTTTATTCCAATACAAGTTGTATTTCATGTCGACAAAATTTCTAGGATTTCTAATAATCCTAAAGTGGTGTAATAGGTTCTAAGTATTCGTCTTCATCTGATTTCTCTATATATCCGAAGACTGCACTTGTGTAACTTCGTTTTCTTGGAGACTCCGTATCTTTTGGACTTAAGTCAGGGAAATCTACTTGGACATGTCCTAGCTCATTGCAATGGAAACATTGACGGTAGGGACATCTCCTACGGATGTGCCCTACCTCTCCACATGTATGGCATCTCTTACCCAGATCTCAGGAGTCATCTTTACTAAAATTTTCCGATTTAAATTCTTGGACGATTGGATTCGCTCGGAGTAATGCGTCTTGCAAGTCTGTTGGACGCATTGCTTCAAGACGGTGGTTCAGAGGAGTGTTTAGGCCATGGAAAAACTTGGATACTTGCTGCGCAATATCCATAGGTGGTGCATATTTTAGTAGGGTTACAAACTTTGAGTAGTAAGCTTCCAAAGTTAATTCTAGTTGCTTTAGCCTGAAGAATTCATTCATCTTCAAAGTCTGGTAGGTTGGCGGAAGGTATCGTCTGCGTACAGCATCTTTCAGCTGAACCCAAGTAACAGCGGCTTCAGAAACACCTTCATCTTTTCACCATTGCTTCCACCATAATCCATCCTGGCCAACTAACTTAAGTTTGGCTATCATTGCTTGATTGGTAGAGGCAGTTCCCGAAAGAAAGAAATAGTCATCCATCGACACAATCCATATCTCTGCCTCTACTGCAATGTCTATCCCTTCTCCATCAAACTCGGGTACCTTAATTTGCTTGAGAAGGAATTTCTTCTCTTGCATGTCAACATTCGTGGGTGCAGAAGGTGCCTAACAATCAAGCCATACTACTTAGATTATTTTGTTTAGGATATGTCTACAAACCATACATTAATCAATCACATATCATTACAAAATTTCGCTCTGATACCAACTGTGAGGTGCCCGCCCATCGGCTTTCCAGGCACTCTTTTAGCGGTCTATCGAGAAACGAATCTAAGCGTCATTGCCCAGCACTCCTAGGGAATGTTCTGAGTTTTGTCGCCTAGGGTTTCCCGAATCCGCCTCGCAACGGAACGTTCACGACCGAACCCACTAGGATCGACCTGAAATTTGCGTTCCTAGTTGTCAAGGTCTCCTGTTAGCATTCTAGCATCGGATATTGGACATCCTACTTTACGCAGAGATACCCAACCCGAAGCAGATCTATGCCGCACTTGGTTCAAAGAGAATGGGAAACGAGAGGGATGCATTGCTCAACCTCTCTGCCCATAGGGCATAGTCCCATTCCGGTCCCCTAAAACGGCATGAATCGGGTTCTAACCTATCAATACCTAAAGGTCGAATGACAATAAAAACTTGTGAGAAGCCTCCCAGTTCTCTGGGACCACCCTGACATAGGACGGACCCGTCGGGGGTTCCGCCCACCCGCTTCCCTTAATAGCTTTAGTTTTCTAATTAGGTCCTACCACATTTATGTGTGACGCTTAAAATCAGCTTCATTAATTAAGCCTTTTTGGGAACAAGGTTAGTTCGCGTAAATTATAGCACAGACACGAAAACATAGCAAAGCAATCTATTGACAAACAAGATCAAACAAGTTTCTTAACTTATCTTCAAGTTAATCTTTGTCTCCCGCCCATACAGGAGAAATTATGTTTCGCTTCTGTCCAACAGAAGTATCCCTTCTGCCCTGCAGAAGTAACTGGTCCAATTCACATGGCACCAAAACTCAATCCTTTATCTAGAATAGGATCTCCCAACATGTCTAGATGTTGGGGGCCACGGAGGTCTTCAACTCCATTCTAGACCTAGCAAAGGGTGTCCAGAGCTCCAACTGATCCACAAGCTGTCTAGGAGCGAAACATCATACCCGTGGTTGGCCTTTTCACCACTCGACCTTCGGCCCATGAATCAAGCAATGCCCTCTTAGGTTACTATGCGGTGCGACCATGGAGGTGATCCACCCGTACAATATATCCTTCCTTAATTAAATCCTTTAAGAATCAAGCACAAACAAGGCATTCAGCCTAATATCATTTTCCAAGAAAACATTCCTTTAATCCCATGGCGACTTGTCATCACAGACCCTTGCCATGCATTTACCATAAATCACAAGCACTTGGATTAATCATCCAAACAACAACTAACAACTAGTTGAATGTAAAAGCGTTTAGGATGTTGTTCTCGATCAATCAACAAAACCAATTGTATTCTTTCCAACCAATGCAAGAATAGACGATAAAACATTTCCATCGTATATTTGCTCTCTCCCTTGGGATCTAAGAGCAATACCATGCAAACATGTTCTTAACACTTCCTTCCTTCAGCTAAGGCATATGTTAAGGGTTCAAACACTATTCATGATGTAAGTTCTATAGGTCACTTACCTTGATTGATAACCCAACCCTGAATTTGGATTGGCAAAAGTCATCCTTATCCAACGGATCTCAAGACATCCTAGTTTTAACCCTTATGATCAATTTCTTGTACTAGCTCTTAGTCAAGTCATGAGGCAACTAGAAAATTATCCTCGTATATCAAACATGTTATAGACATAACGTATAAATACTTGATAAGATAAGTATGAGATTATCTCAAGTAATTAGACTTTAACATGCCTTGCCTTGAGCTAGAATATAATTCTTCTTAATACTTGGGCTCTTAAGCTAAGTACTTTTGAAGTATCTAAACTTTAAACTAGTACTTTCTATTCATGAATCTCAATGTCATCTTCTTTTAGTAATTATGCTATTTATAACCCTTGACTCTACTTTAATCTAGCACTTGTAGGCCCAATCTTTTAATGTCGTTCTTTTGACGTCTATGCTGTTCATAACGCTTGACTAATTCTTCCTTGTAATTGCTCTACTAGCAAATAAGTCATATGTGACTAGGTGGAATTATCTCCCCTTGATATATGCACTTCACAAACTCCATCTTCGGAATAGGTGAGATGAAATTTATCCTTTCCCATTACCTATACTCGTGCAATAGTATGGAGCCTAACGAATCTCATACGAGAATCAAAGCAAGCATCTATCAATTTGAAAATACATTACTTACGATCGGAACCGCAGTTGGATTGATAGTGATGCCTTTGCCCGAAGCCTTGTTGCTAGTTGCAACATTGTCATCTGCACATGACATTCTTTGCTTGGAGGCCATCGTCCGCAAGTAGACTCAAGAGATTAAGAAGGTGGAATAGATTCAAGATGGGAGAGCGTAAGAGAAGATGGTTAAGTCGAGGATCGAGATAGAGGGAATTGAGCTAATTCTCTTCCTTGCAGCCTCTCGGGGTGACTCTTCTCTCTCTCTCTCTCTCTCTCTCTCTCTCTCTCTCAAGCTCTCTTTCAAGCTCTTCCTCACAATCTCTTGGAGGAGTATCCTCCTCTCTACCTCTCTCTCGCAGCCTCTCGGGGTCTCCTTATGCCTTCTATGCCTCTCCCATGCCTCATATTTATAGTGAATTAGAAAAGAGGGCTTGTGGTTGAGAAGTAGAGCTCTTTATGGAGAGGGATCTTGGAAAGATCAGTGATCTGATGCTCAGATCATAAATCTGATGGTTCCATTGGCTCCGAAAGGGGGGTAAAACCCCAAGACACTCAAGATACTTGGTTAGAAAGCTCTTAGTTCACTCCTTCTTCTTTTCTCTGTTCGAAGTGTTGTCTACTGCCTGTAAACTGCGATCGCGGCGCGCGCGATTTTGCCAGTCACTTTTTTTTATTTTTCTTTTTATAAAATCTTCAAACTAACTAAAATATCACTTGTCTTTTCTTTTAAATGACATCTAGTTCCATATAATTTTTTTAGGATAATATCTAAAATATACTAGCTTTGCCCAAAATCTAATGTTTTTGGACCTTCCAAACTATACACATGAACTTTAGTGATTAATATAACTCATAAGTCTCGTTCACGTTGTAATTTATGTGAAGGGTAGCTACGGTCTTTGCCAATTCGAGAAAAATATCGAATTTACGACTCTTGATTTTTCTAAATAAAATATTTTAAATTAAATAAAAATTATCAATAATTAATGTTAGTTAGTTTTTACCTTAGTTAGTCTTTAGTTAGTAATCTTACTAACTTATTAATTGACTAACTAGCCAACTAGCTTTTATTGTGCAGAGATATTACTCTCTCTCTCTCTCTCTCTCTCTCTCTCTCTCTCTCTCTCTCTCTCTCTCTCTCTCTCTCTCTCTCTCTCTCTCTCCATTGGCAAGTTCACTATATCCTAAAGAAACAGGTACTTCAACTTTTGCAAATCCTTCAAACCAAAAATGCAATCAATGAAAATTTAGTTATCATATCCTTGTCAACCCTTTAGCTTCAGTTGAAAGACAAGAGTTGACTTTTGGTCTCGTAGATTTAAACCTATGTCCTGTATCCGTACATATAAGCTTAAAGTGCACTTGCAACTTTTGTAAAATGTATAAATATTTGTAACGACATTGGTCAAGTTTGTAATGAGGTATATCTTAAGTTTGATTTTCATCTCTATGTTTCTACAACTTGAGAAAACCAAAAAGACATACATGCATGTTGTAGGGTGTGTGTGGCTCTTCCATCAAGTAAATCCTATTCAATCTAATGTAACATGTGATAATGATGCCTTTTTCCATAGGAACAAATATCATATTGATGCCAAGTACCACTAGCTAAAGTGGCACCAAAAAAGCATGAGAAACCCAAGGTAATGAGTTCCATTCTTAGGGGCAACGGTGAGTCACCATGTATATTGTAAAGAGTGACTTATGTTTGTCACCAAGTTGGATGTTCTAATGGGACTTTCTGTAAGAGTTGATGATCATGGGTTTGGGTGGCCCTTGATTACAAGTATTAATGTGTCACCAAGTTGGATGTTACGATGGGAACACAATTAAGAGTTGACGATCATGGTTAGATAAGAGTTGACCGTGATGGTTTTGGGTGGTCCTTGATTACAAGTATCAACATAAGTCTAGATATTCAATTAGTATAAAATCATTTCATGTCCAAAAAGCATATTATGAAGAAGGTTTTGGGTGGTCCTTGATTACAAGTATCAATGTAAGCCTAGATATTCAATTAGTATAAAATTATTTCATGTACAAATAGCATATTATATGTATAGATGAGTTAAGTCTCAATACTATCCATTTCACATCATAGTAGATAGAAGAGACACATGATATAATAGTTGCAAGTTGCAAATCACAAGAAGTGGATGCACTTGAGTTGATATGAGAGAATTTGTAGCCATACTTGCCTAGATGAGGTGATAGGAGAGGTGATCAAACTTACACATGTGAACATGCACTCACATATAGATAGAGGGATATAGGGACATGGATCACAAATATATTTTTTATTTTAAGGTGTATGCCCAAGTAGATAGGACTTTTGAGGTGTAGTTGGGGGGTTGGATCCTCCTTGAGCAATTGCATCTTTTATTACTTGCATTCACCACATAATAATCAATAATTGAGAACAAAATAAGAAGTGAACAAATAGCATAAGACAAGAGAATTCCAAAACTTGTACGACATAAGAATGGGTACAATCTCCCACCATGCATGGGTGAGCACCTCCACCATTCATGTATTTATAATATTGAATTAAGCTTTTATGCTTAAGATACATTGAAATCATCCTTTTAAAGTTCTTGCACTACTTGATTTTGCACAAATAAATCAAAATACATTCTATTCTAGTAGTTGTACAAAATAATATTTTGTCTTCTCTAATAAGCTACATCAAAATAAACTTATTGTGTATGTATGTATGCAAAGTCCTTGTGCTAATATGCACATAGAAAATATAATATTTTTAATCATATTTTCCACATTGTGAAGCACATAAATTCTACGCATTAAAATACCTGAGTTCACATAATAAGGCATGGATTATGTGGCAAACACAGAAAATCTACAATAATAAAAATCAATAATTATATGTGCATTACATTTTTTGGGAGTTAAAAAGCAAATGTCCCTAGTTGATAACTGAAAGAAAAAAAAATCCAAAGTTTTTACACTCCATCTTAGTACCATTGCAATCAATAGTAGTAAGCAAGGCACGAAAGACCATGGAAAGTACATCGTACGCTTCGAACAATACAAGTAGCCACTAGCTACCAAAAGCTAAGGTGTCAATGAACTCAATTATGCTACGTCGTGTTGTCAAAATCACAAATGATGTCTCAAGAAGCCTTCGTATGTACTTCTCCTAAACATCAACAAATTTTTTCACCCCATTGAACCCTTGCTTCATCCACACATTGCTATGAGGAACCAGACCAACAATCTTCTAACTACGTAATATCTAAGTATGCATGGGCACTCACATAATATCTGAACCACAATCTATACATAGTTTGGGTCCTCAAGTGCAGGACATTACTCTCAGCTTGCTTAGAGTTCGACCCGTCTCCCAAACTAATCAAACTCTGTCTTGTGCACACTATAAGAAGACTAGCACTAACCCCTAGGAAGAGTCCATATGAGAGGTTTTCAATTGCAAGTATTGACGACTCCAACGAAAGTACCATCAACTCTTCATCAACACTCAACTCTAAACTCTTGTCATGCAAACCCACCAAAGAATCATCATGACTCTTGTTATGCAAGCCCACCAAAGAATCGTCATGTGCAGAATCCCCAATAAACTACACATGTGCCAGTCATCATCAATGCAATTCCCAACAAAGAATAGCCCTATCACCAAATCAAACAACCCTACCACTGAGGCCAACAACATGCCCCCAATGACATTCATCCGCACCACCACCAAAACTCCTCCAAGATCAAACCATAGATATCCCTTCCACCCACATCTTCAATGCATACCAAAGCCTACTACCTACGACGATGAGTGCCATGGGACTAGCACTCGTCGACGAACAAGGTGGAAAATTTGGAAAATCTAAAGCAGAAGACAAGGCCAAGGCAAAAGAAAAATGGAAGATGAAGGCGCGCCAATAAGAATCTAAAAACACAAGAAGTGTAGAAAAGTTCTAAATCAAGGAGAAAGGTGCACAAGAAAAAGTACAAGTCAATACTTTTGTAAAAGAGTGCAAGGCACACCATGATTTATTTTAAGAGCATCGTGCTCTCACCCATGCAAATTGTAAAGGTAGATGGGCAGTAGGAAGGAAGCTAGGAAGATAGGAGGAAAATGGGAAAATGGCTTAGGCCACGGTCGGCCATGTAAAAAAGGGGATAAGGGGATGACCACCCAAAAGGGATTTAGGGTTTTTATATAAAGTTGAAAAGTGAATGAGAAGCTCATTCTTGTGTGTGGCCAAAAGTAGCTCTCTTATTATTATTCTTCTTCTTCTTCTTCTTCTTCTTATTCTTATTCTTGCTTGCTTGAGCTTGTGCTTGAGAGAGGGAGTGTGAGAGTGTGAGGAAGTGAGTGTGTGAGGGTGAGGGACCGTGGTGGAGAAGCTCTCCATCTTCTCCTCTCTTCTTCTCTTCTCTTCTCTTCTCTTCTCTTCTCTTCTCTTCTCTTCTCTTCTCTTCTCTTCTCTTGCTCGCGGCAATGGAGCTTGGAGCGTGGAACTTGAGGATAGAGCTCGCTTGAAGCTCGCACTTGAATCGTGGAGCTACCAAAGTGCTTGGGAGAGGAGGCAACTCGATCGGGCATGGAGGTAAGTTTACTACACTTGTAGAGATAGATAGCGTGTCGACTATGTGAGAGGTAGCCTTTAGTGCTCGGCTTGGAATGCTTAAAACAATAAGCAGTCCGTGGGTCTTGGCAGTTGATCGCCTCTACAAATAGATTGTGGGATGTGATTTGGATGATTATTTCAAGTTCTTGTGTTTGACGGTAAATGCATGGCAGGGGTCTGTGATGACAAGTCGCCATGAGAATAAAGGAATGTTTTCTTGAAAGATGATATTAGGCCGATTGCCTTGATTGTGCTTGATTCTTAATTGATTTAATTAAGAAATGATATTTTGCATGGGTAGATCATCTCCAAGGTCACGCTGTGTTTCAACCCAAGAGGGCACTGCTCGATTCACGGGTCAAAGGTCGAGTGGTGCAAAGGCCAACCATAGATGTTGCATCATCTCACTCCTAGGTCGCTTGGGATCAATGGAGCTCTGGAAACCCCTTGCTGAGTCCGGAACGAAGTTGTAGACTACCGTGAGCCCAACGTCTAGGGCATTGGAAGATCCTATTCAAGATATTGGATGGAAAGTATGATGCCATGTGATTTGGATAGGGTACTTCTATTGGACAAAAGGGATACATAATTTCTCCTGTATGGGCAAGAGACAAAGATTCATGTGAAGATAAGTTAAGGGATTTATTTGAACTTGTTTGTCAAAGGATTGCTTGCTTTTTATTTGTGTTTGTGCTATAAATTACGTAAACGAACCATGTTCCCTAAAAAGGCCTAATTAAGGAAGCTAATTTTGAATGTCACCCATAATGTGATAGGACCTAATTAGAAAACTAAAGCTATCAAGGGAAGTGGGTGGGAGGAACCCCCGATGGGTCTATCCTATTGCAAGGTGATCCTAGAGAACTGGGAGGCTTATCACAAGGTTTTACCGACGTTTGACCTGTAGGTATTGTTAGGTTAGAACCTGATTCATGCCGTTTTAGGGGACCGAAATGGGACTATGTCCTACAGGCAAAGAGATTGAGTGGCGCATCCCTCTCATTTCCCATTCTCTTTGAACCAAGTGCGAAATGGATCTGCTTCGGATTGGGTATCTCAACGTAAAGTAGGATGTCCAAAACTTGACGCTATGAATGCTGTCAGGAGACCTTAACCCCTAGGAACCTAGATTTCAGGCTGATCCTAGTGGGTTTTGACTGTGAGTCTTCCGTTTGCAAGGCAGACTCGAGAAACCCTAGGTGACAAACCCTGAAACATTCCATGGGAGTGCCAAGTGGAAACGCTTAGATTCATTTCTCGATGGATCGTTAAAACGTGCTTGGACAGCCGATAGGCGGGCATGTTATAGTTTGAATGCCTTTGGCACTATTTTATAGGAACATCCCCAATGGTGTTGATACACTACTAGAAGGTAGGGTGACAATGAGGCTAGGCTCTACCTCAATGGATGCAAACCAGTTGGTTGCTTGACCAAGTTGTGGTCCTCCTTCCATTAGACTTATGTTCCTCCCTTGCTCCACGAGGTTAGAGTCTTACATGCTCAAATGATTGAGCTTCTTGCACCCACTTCTTAACCTTATTTATGGTTTTCATTTTGCATTCTATTTTAATATATCCTTTCTCTTTAAAGGCTATAGCCTTTCCCCTTAGTGGAGCCATGGTGGCACTCTCCATGCTAGGTGCAGTGTTGTTAGAGAGTATCATTTTGAGCTTGTTGCCCTATACTTTTACCTTGATTATAGCTCTCTTTCTTCATATAGTATCAAGATCGTGTCACAACATGGAGAATGTATCCATGTGAACAAGGATTGGATGACTAAGGTGAATATTAATGATATCATAAAAGTTAAGAAAAATATACTTTATAATGAATCACTTTCATCTCACCAACATCATCTTGGTGATCAGAAAATGTCTCTATAAAACTGATCATGAGGAGGAGAGGGGGACGATCAAGGATTGGACTACCAACATTGTCATCATCACCCTACCAATTCATCATCATTTTTTAGAAGGGAGGGAGAGATCTAAAATAATTTTACCATGCATACGAGAGAAAGGGAGCATTGATGAAAATGATGAGAAGTACAGAAAAGGGAGAAGCTTAAGCCTTGAATAAGGCTATGAGGTGCTCCTCTTTATATCTAGAGTTTATGTTCTCTTAATACCCTATAGTAAAAAAAAAGTAGAATTAATATTCATTCTTTTTCTTAAGAAAAATTAAGAGAATAAATAGCACATTATGAGTTTTTATACAGTCGTATCATGTCTAAATTGAGACAAGTTTAACAAGTTAAATAAGCTTGATGTTATTTTGATAGTCATACTTAAAGAGATCTAATCTTTAAAAGGATTTTCTAGTACAAATCTCTTGTGAGATGCGTGCATGCGTGCGTGCGTGCGTGCGTGCGTGCGTGTGTGTGTGTGTGTGTGTGTGTGTGTGTGTGGTTTTTCTTTCATCTTTGTAGTTTTTATTTGCTTTTATTTCATTTGATTTTTATGTGGATTTTATTGTGTTTTATTTTTAATATAAAAATAAAATTACAAAAAATTAATTTATTTTTATATTATTTTAAAATTTTAATGATTTTATTATATTTTTTATATTTTTGGTTTTTTATATTTTTTAACTTTTTTTTGTGAATTTCTAGATTTCTACTGTGTGCCAAATTTATTGATCATTAATCTTTTTTTTTTAATTTCTTAAAAGGTTTGTGCATTTTTACTTATTTTTGTTTTTTTCAGTTTGAGAAAATGTGTTTTTGAATTAGTAGAATAAAGGTGTGTACGCCGCGGCTACACTATATATGAATAATAGCTTGATAGCACACAAACAAGACCACACACATGTCCTCACTCATTAATGATTATAACAAACCATGCGTACGAGAAGGAAATTAGAATCCCATGTGTGTAAACTCCATTAAGAAAAAGCCACGTGCAGTTGTGTGGAAATGGGAGATGATGATGGGGTGTGGTTGTGGGTGCATACTGGATTATTATGCAGTCTTTGTTGGTTTTTTCTTGTCAGGGATGAGGGGGTTCCAATAATGCAAGAAAGGGGGCGTGACATGAGGTGGGGGAAAGGGGGTGGTTAGCAAAAAAAAGGGATTGTGGTGGAAAAGTGGTTTGGGGGGGAGGAGGGTTTGGGGGTGGCAGTGGACCAAGAGGAGGGTGGGTAGTTTTGGGAGTGGAGGGTGGTATGGGGGTAGGAGAGGTGGAGTTGGAGGTGGGAGACATGGAAGAGAGTTGTGAACAAGGGTGTTGGAGGAGGGAGGGACCGGCAAGCCGCCATAGAGGTGGCAAGCGGTAGGGGACCAAACAGTGTGGGCCCCTATCAAGTGGTAGGCCGGCTAGATGGTGGCACATGTGGCAACTGTGGTAGGGGTGGTAACATCCACCACAAGAAGGTGGCGTTGCACTAGGGCTGTGATGGCGGAAGGGTAGCAGAGTAGGGGGAGAGGAAGAGTGAGGAAGGATATGGGGGAGGGAGGGAGGAAGGAAGAAGGAGGAGGATGAAACATGTGGGGGAGAAGAAGAGGGAGAAGAGAGGGAGAAGAGAGGGGGAAGAGAGAGGGAGGGGGAGAAGAGAAAAAGAAAGCAAGCAAGAAAGAAAGAGAGAGAGAGAGAGGAAGGG
Source organism: Lygodium microphyllum (assembly GCF_053477565.2). Classification (NCBI taxonomy): domain Eukaryota; kingdom Viridiplantae; phylum Streptophyta; class Polypodiopsida; order Schizaeales; family Lygodiaceae; genus Lygodium; species Lygodium microphyllum. The sequence goes on from NC_141155.1 coordinate 77,948,346, forward strand.
AAAGTGGGGGGGGTGAGAGGTGGTTACAGGCCTATCCCCCCATGTCGCACACATACATGCTATAAGAAATGGAAAATAGGGTACATAGGGGCAAGTATAGAAGGTGAAGATATTAGTCATTTTGTACTAGTTTTTGACATAGTACAAGTCTCTTTTTGCTTCATCTCTCTCTTTAGATCTTTCATGGCTTCATCTTCTTCCCCTTTTTGTGTTTCTCTCTCTTCTTCAAGTATTTCTCACATCTCTCTCTACTTTCTCTCTCTTTATATAGTCTTTCTCTCTCATTCAATAGTCTTTCTCTCTCTTGTCCTTCTCTCTCCCAGTTCACTACACGACAAGTGGTATTAGAGCTTAGGCTTTTGATCCATTTGATTTTCTCATTTTTAGACATATTTTCTCCAATTTTCCACCATTAAATCATGGACAACATGTATATGAGCCACATGGTAAATACTTACTAGTATTCTACTTGGAGTAGAGACTAAATTTGAAACTTTAACAAAGATCTTGGAGAGATTTTTGCCAAACCGTGGCTAAAATAGCAGGTTGTACATCTATTATACATCATTTTGGAGGTAACTTTGAGAAGGAAGATATAACTACAATTAGAGAAGACTAAAATTTTAGTTGCTTTTTGGAGTAGAGCTTTCTTCTTCTTGTTGTTAGCTTTCTTGAAGCTTCCATAGAGGATTTCTTCCATATTTCTCTTCTCTAGGGTGTCTGTAAAGCTTCAAGCACCACCATATATTGTCTCTTCTTGAAGATTTAAGCCTAACCATAATCATTTGGGAGTTGAGTAAGTAGCCACATGAAGCAAGCAACCATTCGAATTTTGTGTTAATTTTTTGGGCCCTCAAGGCATCTCACAACTGCTTCTTCCTTGGTTGGGATCATTGGTAGTGATTGTTGATGGTCATTGGAGTTTGTAATCTTTAGCTTGAAGCATTCTTTCCCATCATTTCAACATTATTCTTCCTCTTCAAACCCTAAAAGATGCAGTCCATGGGCAGCCATTAAAGCTTTGACAAAACTTCTCAATTTCAAGGTGCTTTTACTCTATTTCATTTCTAGAGTTTATCTACTATAAATATCTATCAAGATTCATCAAACGATTGAAGCATTTGAAATCTCTTCAACTCTTCATGAGGAGAAATTTGGGGATCCTTCTTCAAGCTTGACATTCTTTGTTTCTGAAGCATAAAGACAGCTGAAGTCTTTCCATTCCAAGGATTTTACATGGTTTTCTTCTTCATGGACAATATCGGAGCTCATACATTGAAGTTTAAAGGTTAGTTCTCTTCCATTAAAGCAACATAGAGCTTCTTCTACTGAATTAAATAGGGTAGCATCAATATTCTCTTCTTCAACCTCTTGAAAAATTGTAGTGTCAAGAGGCATTCTCTAATGTTGAATAGCTATTAGTTGATACTCAAGAATCTACAAGGTTAAACAAGGTCAAATGTGGATTTATGGACCTCTTATAGGCTCTTTCAAATAGGGCAAGTTCTAGATAGTTTTAGTCAACCAAATTTGGAAAGTCATATCTTTTTCTGCCCTGATCCAAAATGTAATATTAAGTGCTTTGTTTGAAGAGGGAAGTCTTAGCTTTGATCTTAATCAAGAAGTTTGTTGATCAAAGCTTTGAGTCAAAAGTTATGGCTGATTTAGTAATTGCAGGTACTATAGGACTTCACTCTCCGCAGCTAGGAAAACAAAGTATTAGGAGTCTTGTAAAAGATATTAGTTCTAACAAGATGGATATTGAGAGTGGATTTTTAGAGCCTGTTTTGAAGCAAAAAATAGCTTAAGAGGCCATAAAATACCAAAATTTTCATGCAAAATGAAACGGTTACAAGTCGACGAGCTAGAGTTTACCTATATGGAGTTCAATGCCAAGAACCCAACGCAAGCCTTTGTTCATCGAATGGAGCCTGTTTGACCCCCTATTTAATCCCCGCAAGGATCCATGTTATAAAGCAACTATGTGATCTGGGACCCAGAAAGTGCATAACGGCGGTCACCTTTATAGATATCAACATCATGAAGCCAACTGTCCAATCCATTCGCAAATCGGAGTTTGTTCCAGCCTTTATTTTGACAAAAATTCTCACATTGCCAAGTGTGAATACAAGAAAATGAACTAGTTTTCTGTGGTTTTAAACTTAACAAGGTTGTTAGCTTGGAGAAATGAAAGGACATGAAGATTATGAAACTCGGGGGAGGGAGGGGGCTGTTTTTTTCAGCACCCTCAAATTTGCCATTTTTAATGCATTTTCTGACCACTTGAATCAAGAGGAATGCTCCGGGCAGCAAGATCTTCAATTTCTTTGCCACCTATCACCACAGAAATGAGCAAAAATGATACATTCTATGAAGAGATGTGGTTTTAGTCTTTCTCTATCCTCTCTCCTCTCTCTTCTTGTTGTACGTTCTCATGGATTAATGTATGAGTAAGAAGGGGGTGGGCTGAGATGATGAAAGATTTTGATCATGCAATAATGCAAGAGCGCAAAGGAGCATAAGTCAGGGTTGGATGCATCGTCATCAGCTATTGAAGAGCATCATCAGGCCTCCAATTTCGAAATGCGTACATCATAAGGTGCGATTTTATGAGTAAGTTATAGATTTCATTACTTTATGGTAAATTTTGGTTAGAAATGGTTGAAAATAATTGTATTTGGTTGCCAATGTTTTGATTTATTGGTCATGTTGAAGTAATCAAGAAAAAACAATCGTATAATGATTTTATGCTAAACACGCAAAACCTACAACTATGCAGTCTAAGGAAAATTATGTTTTTTTTGGGTTGTGTTGTGCGTATCTTGTTCCTATGGGTTAAAATATGATAAGAAAATCATTCTCAGTAAGATCCATCAATCTAAATCAATAAATAAATAAATAAATATCAATAATTATCCATAAATAAATAGTAAAAATTTAGAAAAAATAAGTTTTTCGGGGTGGGCTGAGATGAAAGATTTTGATCCTGCAATGATGCAAGAGCACAAAGGAGTATAAATCAAGATTAGATGGATCGTTAGCAGCTATTGAAGAGTGTCAGTGGACCTCCAATTTTGAAATACGTACATCATAAGGTGCAATTTCATGAGTAAGTCATAGATGTCATTGCTTTATGATACATTTTGGTTAGAAATGGTTGGAATGATTGTATTTGATTACCAAATGTTTTGATTTATTAGTCATATATTGAAGTAATCAAGAAAAATAAGTTGTATAATGATTTTATGCTAAACACGCAAAACGCGCAACTATGAGGTCTAAGAAAAATTATGTGTTTTTCAGGGTTTTGTTGTGTGTATGTTGTTCCTATGGGTTGAAATGTGATAAGAAAATCATTCTCAATAAGATCAATCAATCTAAACTAGTAAATCAGTAATTATCAATAATTAAATTTAAATAAATAGTAAAAAATAAGAAACATTTATAAAAACTAAGTTTTTCGGGGTAGGTTGAGATGAAAGATTTTGATCTTGCGATAATGCAAGAGTGCAAATGAGCATAAATTGGGGTTGGATGGATCGTCAGTAGCTGTTGAAAGCATCAGCGGGCCTCCAATTTCGAATTATGTACGTCATAAGGTGTAATTTCATGAGTAAGTCATAGATTTCATTGTTTTATGATAGATTTTAGTTAGAAATTGTTGAAAATTATTGTATTCGATTGCCAATGTTCTGATTTATTAGTTGAAATCATCAAGAAAAATATGTCATATAATGATTTTATGCTAAACACGCAAAACTTGCAACTATGCGCTCTAAGAAAAATTATGTGTTTTTTTTGGGTTTTGTCATACGTATGTTGTTCATATGGGTTGAAATATAATAAGAAAATCATTCTCAATAAGATAAATCAATCTAAACTAGTAAATCAATAAGTATTAGTAATTATCTACAAATAAATATTAAAAATTAGAAAAAATTTGATAAAATTAGATTTTTCGCATCCAATAAAATAAGAAAAAATATGATTTACATTGGTGAATGTATGGTAGAGCTAAATCATGAGGTTTAACCTCAATTCAGCACTATCTCTATGTTAAGGTAGGTTTTAATTGCTTTTGTTTAAAAAAATACATGAAAAATATACCTTTAACATAACACCGAATACATAGCTTTAAACGATAGGAAAAATGGTATATTGTTAAGTGTTTTAAATATGCTGAATTTTGATGTTTTATGATGCATGGCACATAGAGTACATTGTTGTCTAAAATTAAAAGGGTCTAGTAGCACAAGAATGCTCGGTACTAGCCCTAAGCGACGCAGCAATCGGGGATTAGAAGAAAATCATGAAAAGAACTATTTTTACACTTTCACGGTATTGATTGTTAATGAATAAACTTGTTTGAGCATAGTAGTCATACACAATTGTATTGCATGCACCAAATGGTATCATCTTGGGTGCATAGCAATTGTTTATATGAGTAATGACCTACGTTGAGAGTGTGAAGTACCCTAAGCTATAGGATTAGAGGTTCGGTTCCTTGGGGGATATTCAATGAGGTCTATCTATTATCTCTTGGATCAATTCAATCAAAAGAGTAGAGCTTGTTTCAACTATGTTCTATGTGTTCACGACACATCTTCTTAGGGCCAATCCCCGAGGTGTAAGAGAGCCATAGTGGAGCCACAGTAATCAGCTGAGGGGTACTCCCTTTGTGTGTGCTTACATGGTGTATAACACCAATATGTTTAAGAACTCCATCTAAGGAGTGTGGGGAAGGATTATCCATTGGACTACAAATCGTACAAATCCAAAGTTCTGTGTTCAAAGTTAGGGTAGTATACCCCTTAGACGCTCTCGGCCACCGCAAGGCCATGTGGAGTGGTTTAAGATGAGTAGTAGAGGATGGGCTAGTGCCATAGAGCCAGTGTGGACCTGTTTTAGGTCCCGACAAATATTCCTTTGGTAGAAATTATGGGTTCTTTGGCATATACGTTCATGACTTATGATGACTCTAAAATGACATTGGAAGTGGTAGATGTGAGTTTGATTGAGCAAGTACTTATCCATCAATTAAAACACCATACTTCTCAATTGGTTTAGCAAGGTGTAATGCAAGTTCTTATGAATTTCTATGATAACAGTGTATTACAAGCATGTATATATAATGTGGAAGCTAAAAGAATGTTGACGGGATTACTAACCATGGATACAATGGAGGTCTAAGCAGATTTGTGGGCATCAATGAAGTATTTTTGCAGTAGTGGTACTACTCTTCCACAATCTCTTCAAGGCAAAGATATATTACATTTGGTTTGTATAATTGATTAATCAATTATCTTAGTAGCATTTAGAATATATATTGGTATTACTTTCTACTCTCTTTGCTGAGATTGATGCTAGTGACTAGTGGGCTATGACCACTTCATCACATAGTCTATACAAACTGGGATGTATTTGTTGTGCTTCCTTCTAGTTGGAGGGTTGATTGGTTTCACAAAATTAATGTCCCATTTCTCAAATGGCTTCAAGGAAAGGATCAATTATTGCTATGTTGGCAGTAGCATTGCACTATATTTGGTAGGCTTTTCCATTTGTTGATAGGCATCACAATGCTTACAATAATCATAGGTATCTTTAGGCCACCAGTATCATACAAGTAGGGCCTTCTTGGTTATTTCTTCTCTCGTGAAATGTCTAGCACGTGGCTCATCATGGCATGCCTTCAAGATGATTGCAATATCCTCTCTTACTGTAACACATAGTTGTAGTATTTCGTCATTTCCTTTCTTATATAGAGCATTGCCTAGTAGGGTGTAGGAGCTAATTCCAACATAAGCTTCTTCTTCTCTTTGCTAGAGATGCTAGGAGGTTATTGCTATATGGCCAAGAGGTTGGCAATGTCAACATACCATGAGATTACAATCTCCACTAGAAATAGAGCTACATCAATGAGTTCTTAATCATCTTGCTCCTCTTCTTCACTTTAAGAAATCCATGATAAATAATCAATCAAGATATGTCAACAATCGAGCTTAGTAACCACTTCAAAGTCAAACTCCTGGAACAAAAGTAGCCACCTCATCAATTTTCCTTTCAGATCTATCTTATTTACCAGGAGGAAGGAGAAGGCCTCATGGTCCATTTAAAACTTTAAATGTGTTAATAGAAGATAATGCCAAAACTTCTCCAAGGCAAATTACCATCACCAAGCACTCTAGCTCTATCATTGTGTAGTTTCTTTCTCTATTAGTGACTTTTTGAGTTGCATAATAAATGGGTTGCTCTAGATTTGAGACACCCTTTTGATAGAGAACAATACCTAGCCCTTAAATTGATGTGTCAGTGTGCAAATGAAACTCATTTATCTAGTCAAGAGGTTGCAGGATAGGTGCTTTGATCGACTATTGGTTCAAGGTGTTGAAAGCTTCATCACAATCATTTGTCCAAATAAATTGTGTATCTTTCTTTATGAGATTGTGCAAGGAGTTGCCTTGGTTGCAAAATGTGCAATGAACTACCTACAATAACCCATATGACCAAGAAATCCTCTAAGATATTTGTGATTAGTTGGTGCTATTAGGGCTACAATCTTCTCAATCTTTGCTGGGTCTATTGCTATCCTTTATGTAGAGATAATATGGCCTATCAAAACTCTCAATGAGACTCCAAAGATGCATTTGTCAAGATTGAGAGAAATTACATACCCCCCACATTAATCAAAGCACTGCTTCAAGTGTCCCAAGGCTTGTAGAGCATAACAAATTTAATACACATAAATCATCTAGATGTACCTCAATAAAATCATGTAAGTAGTTTTGAAATGTGGCCATCATGACTTGGCTAAAAGGTGGCATGAGCATTACAAAGCCTAAACAATATAACCCTATAGACAATAGTTCATTCTATCGTGAAGGTTGTATTGGATTGGCCTTCTTCTGTTATTTGCACTTGATTGCAATCCATTGAATCCATCTAGAAGAAAGTACTTCTCGTGTCATGCCATTGTGTCCAACAATTGTTCTGTACAGGGGATGAGGAAGTGACTTTTCTTTGTTTTGCTAAGTGGATGAACTCAGTCTCTAAGACCTTCAACAGCTCTATTTTCACCAAGATTAGTAATTTGAATTCGTTCTACATTGGTATTGCCATTTTCTTGGCACCTGACTCAAAATCAATATGGTACTGACACATAGCGGGATCAATCCCCTTCAAGTCTTTGTAAGACCAAGCAAGCACATCCAAGTTCTGCTTTAATAGGTTATGAAGAGTCAACATCTCCTCTTTTGGAAGATTGCTACCCACTTTAAGATGTTGTTCCATATCATTTGCATCAATAAAGTTCAACTACTTTTCACTTTGTACCTATCTAATGAAAGTTCCACAGAGTACTTCTAGATACAGATTTGATTCCTTCAAGGGAGTAGATTATTTCTCTGATGCTCTACTAGAGCAATCTTTCTTTACTTTCAACTATAACTCTTTGGATCCTTTTGCATGTTGAATTGATATGTGTTGTGGGATACTTTCTTCTTGACTTGAATATTCATCTTCTAAGAATACATCTAGGAATGTAACATGAGAGGGACATTGGAAGGTTGTTTGCTACTACGGGGTTGGTGTCTCTTGGCATGGTTCATCATCATCATCCTTGTGGGGGATAAAGGTGCCTGTGTCTAGCCACCCATGTATTAGTTACATTGACAATACCCACACCGTATATTCGTTACACTGATAGTACCCACACCGTGTATCAGTTACCCACACACATGTACCCTATAGGTGGCAATTACCCATCACTATCAATTCATTATTTATTCTTTCAATGACATTTATATAAAGGAAAGGTCGATCACACATTGTGATTGTTGGAGTTCCCACATCTTCTCTCTCTCTCTCTCTCTCTCTCTCTCTCTCTCTCTCTCTCTCTCTCTCTCTCTCTCTCTCTCTCTCTCTCTCTCTCTCTCTCTCTCTCTCTCTCTCTCTCTCTCTCTCTCTCTCTCTCTCTCTCTCTCTCTCTCTCCTTCCACCATAGCTATTGCTTCCACTCCGTGCTTCCACTTCAAGGATCACTTCTTTCAATTGGTATTAGAGCCATATTCCTCAAGATTGAGTCCAATCCACCTTTTGGAGAATACCTATAGTTCATAATTTTCATGGCAGCCATAGCTCATCTCAAAGTGGTATGTATTATGGTTCACTTGCTTTCCAATTGGTCTAGGCATATTCCAAAGCTTCATCATTGAGCTCCCCCTAAGCTCCTCTTATGCCCCATTGACATCAGCACAACCAACAGTAGGCCCATGATACCAGGTGCAACTTGCAATGATTGGGATGCCCCCTGCCTCCCTTTCTACTCAGATTTGATTCGTTCCACCTTATCTCTAGCTTCTAGGATTGCTCTCGGCCTTGGGAAATCACTTGGCATAATAGCTGGCACCTTTGGCATGAGTTTGGGTATCAATTAGAGCTCTTGGGTTTAGCCATTAGCCCATAATTTGTGACAGTTTGTTGTAATATAGTTCTAGACAGCACTTCCCTCATTGTGTCTAGAGGTCACTTATGCTTCTCGCGATGTCTATTTGATGCCGAATCACTTGGCGATGCTATGTCAATATCTTGAAATGCTATTGGAATGATTTGAGAACTCATTTGCTAAGTTTGATAGAGGTTTTATCTACTGTGATAAGCAAGACTGAATGCTATTTTGTCAAAGAAACTTCATGCATATTGCTCATTGATGCTTACCGACTACTCAACATGCTACACTGATGTCTATGGTTGATGCCACATACTTGGCTATGCTTCCAAAATGATGTTGGACTGAGATTGAAACTCGATCTCGTTGACTTTGATTATCATTTCTCACAATAAGCATTCATTTGAGATACTTCATGCCTCTTATCATTGGATGATACATGAGCCATTTGTTAGATGTATTCTAATATGGATACTACATTCTTGGTTGTGTTATGATAGGCATTGAGCTTCGCATTTGACTTGCACTTGAGCTATCTTAGAGCTTGGATACTTGAGGTTGGCTATCATTTATCTAATTGGATGCTATAGTCAGAGCTTTGCTGACTACATTGGATTTGATACTCCTGATGTCTGTTAATTGGATCTTGGATGTATGGACACCACTCACATGAGGTTTTGAGCTTTGCTTGCTCATCTGGCATTCAACCTTTGTTCCAATGGGAGCCACTACTTGACACTTGGATGTGCTACAAAGCATTTAGTTATGCAATTGAGCTTGAGCTTATTACAATGAGATCTATGACATGTGCACGCTCTCTTGATACTCATTGGATTATGCAGTTATCCTATTGTGGGATGATTTGATATTTTGTCTTGGACATGACACTTATGTTAGTTAGAGTGTTCTCAATGGTATTTAAATGCTTTTGGATTATCTATTTAGCCTCGTTGAGTGGGTTATGCATCTGGCAATTCTCTTCATTGACCTTGAGACCTATCGTATTTATGATATCTATGCCTCTTGCATGTATGGTAACTAACACACCATGTTGTGATAGTCTTCAGTGTCGATTATTCATGGATTTTCTTTTTTTGGTTGCTCAAAGTTGATTGTTTGCATATTGTTGTAATTTACCACAACAACTTGTCATTTTAGCTCTATGCATTTCATTTGAGGGCAGATACTTGAATTTGATAGTTTCTTGTCTATAATTTGCGAACAGCTCATTACTTTGGTAGTACCCCTTGTTTTTCAACTTGATTTGATAGTGGTTTTGGGGCTGATTTGTAGGTTATTATAGTAGCTTGTTATTTCCTTTTGTGCACTTGCTTGGTCTCATTATATGGCTGGTGGTTCTCATGACAGTGCTATCTTTAATATTGAAAAGTTGGATGGCACCAACCATTAGGGCTAAAAATGCTTCAAAAAATGCACTTTTGCTAATCACAAGATTAAGAGACGGGCCAAAGAGGGTTTACCATATGTGCAAGAATATGATATTCTTGTCTCCTCCTTTTTGGAGATAGTAGAGTCTGCTTCATGATTCTCTCCTCCCTTTTAGCCAAAATCTCCATAGTGTGACATGTTTTGGTAATCCTGAAGTCCTTATTTACTTATAAAATCTGACAAAGGACATGAAAAAGATGTTATGAAGTTAATAATGACTTTTTTGAAAGTTGGGAGCTTTTGCCACCTAATATATTTTCATTAATCTTCTTAATATTCCTTTTTTGTTCATTCGCCTTTCTCGATGAGCCTCTTTCTTTGCTCATTCACCTTTCTCGATGAGCTTCTTTCTTTGTGAACTCAATCTAAATATGGTATCCAGCAGGCACCCTTCTCATTTAGTAAAGTCTTGTACTGTCTATAGCCAAGGAGTTTATGAAAATTGGGAGCCCAAAACCTTTTGCATAAATGATTGGGTTACCATGCTGCTCTCTTGCAAGGGCTCTCACAAGGTGAAAAGAAAAAAAGAGAGGATATAAAACATCATTGGAAGGAATGTATCATTGCTTTCAAAATTATACAAGAAGGGTGGTTCGTCAAAGTACAACATGTTTATATGGCCAAGGTATGCACTTGCCTCCAAACGACTTGTTTTCCAGAAGACACATTATAAGTCTTAAGTTAATAACATATATGATATTTTTTTCAGTTAAGCAATTACTAAAATCGAATTCTTGGTTGTAGATATATTTTCGTTAAGAAGTATTGAATGGTAACATGTGGAGAGCTTAAGTGAAACTTTCAATGTGATTCATAAGGCATTTGTAGACATTATCTATGTTGATGAGACCATCAGTTCTTTTAGTGAGAGAAAGATTTTTATATATTATGCACAATATGTGGTTCCCTCTAGAGAGGGTACATATGGACATATCGAGGATTTTCCATTGCCAAGTCTCTCATCTCTAAATTGGGAGATTCCCGATAAGGCAACGATGCATAGTTTTAAATTCAAAATACGTCAAGATATTTAAAAGTCCATGATAGCTAGAAGGATCTCAAGAAGAATACATTTGTCATGGTTTATACCCTTGCATATCTTTATGGCCTACTTCAAAATAGAATTTACAAAGAACACAGGTATCTTAGCTAAGTAGAAGAATACGTATGTCATGGTTTATACCCTCGAATATCTTTATGGCCTACTTCAAAATAGAATTTACAAAGGACAAATGTATCTTAGCTAAGTAGAAATTTTACAAAAGCAAAACTAAGCAACATTATAGGAAGGCTTTGAAAATCTAGAGAGAATGACTATAAGGGCGATAGCATGAGGTATATTGTATGTCCCCCAATCCTTGTCTTTGTGTTATAACATTGCATAACCAACTCTTGCTTTGGGCTTCAATTATAGAATATACAAATTTAAACTAGATATTTGGATTCCCTTGGATTCTGATACAAATTGCATGCCCTTCAAACTTAAGGTGCAAGTTATAACACATAAAGAAGAAAAGGAGGTAAATGTCACGTCCAATTGGAGTCTTAAGGATGTAAGGGATATCTTGGAGATGCTAGACAAAATGGAGCAGCAGAAAGAGGCTGAAAAAGCCATACCTAAGCATGTTATGGAGGATGCATCTCAAGAGAAGAAATAAGAAGGGAAGAAAAGGGGCAAGCAATCCGGTTGCAGATTACAATCAAATCTTGAGACTGCCACAAACCTTAAAAAAGTCTTGGAAGATCACATACTTGGCAGTAGAGTGGAATTCACACTTGGTGAAGTTCTTGGAATCGCAAAGCGTAAATTTCATGATGCAATCATTGATATGCTGAAATAGAGAAGATAGTTTAATGGTGAATTTTTGCAATCATTTACGTAGGTTGACAAAGACATAGAAAAACATCTTCAGAGGGAATATGATGATGCATGTTATACTGTTTTAGAACAGGCTGATACTGAAAATGGACTAAATGGGAGTATAGATAGCAAGCTTGTGGCTGAAAATGGTATTATGGATAGCATTGAGCATAGAGAGAAGGCTATGTATAATGGGGATGTCCGTCAACAAGCATATAAAAAAGAAGATGCTCATTTTATTCCCAGCTATCATTATTCACAAACGCATTGGGCCCGTGCTACAACAAAGACAATTGTTAAAGTGGGAGAAAGAGAGATGCCTTGCATAGCTCTCTTGGATCATGGTTTCGAAATCAATGTTATAGCACGTAGCTTGCATGAGAATGGAGGTTGGCCGATTGATGTAGATCTGAGATGGCGCATGCGAGCAGCAAACAATTCATCAGGGGATCTTTATGTAACTTGTCCGAATGTACCTGTGACTATTGGAGATGTTAGGGATGAATATCAATTTTTTGTGCAGGATTCATGTAGTTATCCGGTGATTTTGGGATAGCCCTATATTTTGGAATCAAGGCTAGAAACACAATCCTTGGATGATGGTTATTCATATGCTCAGGTTTGGAGTAAAGACAATACAAAGGCGATATAGTTTCTCATTGTTTATGGAAATCATCCCCGCAATCAGAATAGGCTGCAGGATAATCCTATGCCACCTAATACACAAAAGTTTAAGGGTTTTTAGACAACACTCCTGTAAGTAGAGGCTATGACTGTGCCTTTAGGAAGATAATTATGCCTCCAAGAAAAGGGAAAACTGTGTTTGTGTCTAGATTGCAAGAATGGACAACATGTATTCTTGGAAGTTTTAAGAATATTCCAGTCATGTGTAGGGCTGAAAAGAAATATGTAGGATGGGCTAAAAAAGAACTAAAGACATATGGTTTGATGGCTCCAATTGAAGGTATTTCATGGCTATTTTCAAGGCTGGTTGATGTTGATATAGTGACTGAAATTTCTACAACAATTAATGTGAAAAATAGGGCAGAAAAAGAGGTTATTTATGTTGAAAATTTAGATATGTATGAAGTCATTCAAGAGTTTGCTGAGCATGAATGTTATGGGATGCAATATGGGCTCCAAAACATGGTTAAAGCAACGGTGGATACAAAGTACAAAACGGTTGCAAAGAAGGTTAAACATGTGGCTTTGCCTTTACCACCTAAAAGTGATGTGTTGGGGCCGAAAAAGTGACTCAACAGTCTAGTTTACGGAATCCACATGGAGCACGACATAAATTTACATATGAAACTCTAAAAAACCTGAAATTTGGTGATGCAAGCTTTCTTTTGCCTGTGCAGAAAGAGCTTGTTTCTTGTAGATGTTGACGAGACATGGGAAAGCCTTTGTGTTTCAGCCAGATGAAATTGGATGTGTTAATCCCGTTGCACCTATGGTGATCTTTACAGTACCTCATGTGCCATGGAATTTAAAGCCTATTCTAGTACCTTGGGCATATTTGCCTAAGCTGCTAAAGCTTTTGAATGAGAAGATCAGGATGCAGATCTTGAAGCCCTCTTCAGTTCCATATTCGAATCGGTGGTTTATTGTTCCAAAGAAGAATGGTTCTTTGAGGTTTATACAGGATTTAGGATATGATCAGTTCCATCTTGCATTAGAAAGATGGGATATCACTACCATGAAGACACCGCTTGGATTGGTTAGGATGTGTATGCTTCCACAAAGAGCAACCAATTCAGTGGTGCATATGTGATGAATGCTATGCATAAAGTTTTGAGGGATTATATTCCTTAGTTGACCTTACCCTTTCTTGATGATGTGCTGATAAAAGGATGTGATATCTATGAGAAGAATGAAGAGTTGAATGAGCATGGATGTAGAAGATTTGTGGCTGATCGTATTGGTGATTATGATAAGATTTTGAGCCATCTTGAAGAAGTGCATTTGACTCTGTCAGGAGAAAAGTCAGTTTTTGGAGTGGAGGAAATATTAGTTGTTGGGCACATGTGTAGACCATATGGGAGAAAGCCCTCAAGTAAAGATTGATGCCATAAGCAAGATGCAGGAGACATGTTTGAATGTATCCGAGGTGAGAATATTTTTGGGTGCATGTGTCTTTTACTTGATATGGATTCTGCATTTTGCTCATGTGGCTGAAATTTTATATCAGCTCTTGAGAAAAGAGCAAAGGTTTTGGTGGGGAAAACAACATACGAAGGCAATTCAGAAGTTAAAGAGCTTATTGATTTCAAACCCAACAATAAAGAGAGCAAATTATGAGAATGGGAAGCCTATTATTCTCACTGTGGATACAAGCCCAATTGGCATTGGTTGGGCAGTGGGTTAGGATGATGCGGATGGAAATAGATATGCCATTCGGTTTGGAGAAAAGGTCCTCAATGAATGGCAATGGCGATATTCTCAAGTCAAAATAGAGCTTTGAGGTATATGACAAACCGTAAGTGTGATAGGGAGTATTTTATGGGAGCTCATGTAGTGGTAAGGACTGATTGTCTACCTCTATTGGGCATGATAGTGAATTGCTCAACTCCTAGTATTGCCATGTTACCGTGGATTGCATATATAAAGTCACTTAACCCTGATTTTCAGCATATTGCAGGTAGAGAAAACCCTGTGGTTGACATGCTTTCACAAGCAAGGTTTGAAGATAAAGAGGAGATTATGGAAGATAAAGAGGATTATGTGATAGGTGCTGAAAACGAATTTACAACAGTAAGGAATAAGTATGATGTTATTGCAAGTACAACTGTTGTAACAGGGATTTTATTAGTAAGAGAAAAACTTACAGCCATGAAGAAGAGATGGGTAGTAGAGAGAAAGCACCATTAGTGTTATGCTTTAGTGAGAACACAATTTTTGGAAGAGTTATATGAGGATGATTGGCTAAAAATAGGCCAATATCTCAGCCTCATGACAAAGAAGATTGAGTGGTCTAAAGCTGAATTCAAAAGGATTAAAAGAAAAGCTTATGGGTTTTTCTTGAAAGACGGATATTCATGGAAGCATGCAAAGAAAAAGAGAGGAGCTCTAGTATGTGTATTGGGAGATACAACTTCTTAACAATAGGTGATGCAGGAGTTTCATGAAAGCTTATGGGCTGGACATAGAGGAGTTTGGGGCACATTTGCCAAGATCAAAGAGAAGTATTGGTGGCAAAATATGTATAAAGATGTGGAGCATTATGTGAAATCATGCAGTGTCTATTAGATGTATTCCATGGTAAAGCATAGAGACGGGTTGCAACCAACCTATCCATTGTCAATGCATTACAAGTGGGTAGTTGATTTAGTTACTATGCCTATAGGTTTATGGAATATGAGATATCTTGTGCTTGCATGAGAAGACTTGACAAATTAGGTGGAAGGACGAGCTCTTAGTACAAAGACTACTCAACCAATTTGCAAGTTCTTATTGGAAGAAGTCTTTTGCAAGTATGGTTGTGTTGGTAAAATAGTTGCAGATAAAGGAGAATTGGATGTGGATGAGGCTCGTGGCTTCTTTTCACGATTGAGTATTAAGCTAGCTTTAACTTCAACCTATAATCCTAAAGTAAATGGAAAAAGTGAAAGAGATTTGATGACCGGAAAATTTGTGCAAATACAGCATGTTTACAATAGACAAAGGTTTCATAGATAAACAGAAATTTTTCATATGAAAATTTAGACAAAATTTTAGGTCTATATTGGAAAGTCAAGGAATCTGACCACAAAGGTGACTTTATAAGGTGCAATATGTGCCCTCAATCATTGGGTTTATCCTATAATATATCTTATCATAGGTTTTGATTACAGACGATACATACTTAGATTGGGTGCTTGGATTCCTTTAGATTTAGATATTGATTGTAAGACATTGAAACTTATAGTACAAGTTACTGCACAAGAAGTAAAGGAGGTGAACATTACTTCAAAGTGGAGTCTTAAGGATGTAAGAGACACCTTGGAGTTTTTAAAGAATGTTACTCTTGGATATAAGTTCAAGGTAAATGGTGTTGTAATTGGAAAAAGAGCTGAGAGCTCTGTATCATGTATGAGTTGTTTGTCTCCTAGTGTTGTGAGTTTCGGACCATAAATATGCATGTATAAATAATTTTGAATCTTTCTTTTGCTCACAAATATTGCTGCCAGAAACATGAAATTATACACATTGATAAGTACTATTTAAAAAAATCTTGGTATAAGCTTTGCAATGATTCTGTGAATAACAAATCGTCATTTGTGGACCAAAATGATTTCATTATATCATGAGTTACAAAATTGCAGTACAATTTAATAGGAAAGACTTGGTACAAGCTTTATAATTATCTATGATTCTATGAACAAAAAATCGTCTTTCATGGGTAAAATCAAAATGGCATATCATTACATTTTGGGTTAGAATATTGTGCTACAGATGTATACACAAGGAGAATGTTACTTGAGTACAAATAGACAAACTGGTAATTATAAGGCTATTCTTTAGCTTCTCTTTGATCTTTGTCTTTTCCATTCTCGGGCTATTCTTTAGCTTCTCCATCCTTAAGACTTCTCTCTTTCTTTGGAAAAGTTGCTTCATCTTCTATACTTTCATCCGTCATCGCTAGTTTCCTCTAGTAGGTGTTTTCCTTGGTTGCTCCAAGAACTTAATTACCTTAGGAACTCTTTTCTCCTTGGGCTTTAGAGAGGATGGACTAAATTTCAATGAAGAAAGCTTAGGCATGCCCTTCATTTTGGGCCCCTTTTGTTTGGACCTTGGAGACTTCTTTTTCTTGATGGTTGCCATTTTCTTGCATTTGTCCTTCGTTGTTGCCTGTCCTTTGAAATTTTTAGCTAAGAGAGGGGAATCTGGGTCCACCAGTGTAATTGCCCTATCTAAAACTAGTTCAATACACCTCTCCTATATCCACCACATGTATGACTCAGGGTAGTCTCTACACTGTAACAAAGCACACAAGTTATTTGAAGTAGCAAGAAACTTTCACTATAAAAAGGATAAAGCATAGGAAACTTACATTCACCCCCTCTACATTCAGTAACTTTGAATCTATTATCCTCGAAGCATTTGAAACCACTCTCTAGCCACAACTATGTACATCATTTTACAATGGGACCTCTTGAAGCAGAAACTTGAGAGGTCTCTGAGGATCAACAATGCTTTGAAAGCTGGTGTCCAAGTGAGTAGTAACAAGTCTAGCAGCACTACACATATTAACTTATTAGTGAATACTATACACTTTATCCAATAAAAGATAAAATAAAGAGTGTTTATTGACAATACATCTTTGATTGGCTATGGATTCCTGAAAGAGAATTCATAAAAATGACCTCTTTTGCAGAATGTCGATATAGATTAGGCTCCAGTGTCCTCTACAAACCAAAACACAAGTGAGAAATAACCTTAAAGACAAATCATCAAGAGATATAATGTTGAAGAAAGTATCTTTCAATATATGGAAAAAAAATATGAGGGTTTGTGATACTATCGAAGTCCTTAAAAAACCTTGCAATATTTGAATCAGATTTTGAAAACAAATCCACAAACAGAAGTGGATCAATAACAAATATACCCTTAGCAATATCAATGCTACAAGAAGTAACATATGCCCTATATACAAAGTAGAGAATGATTGAAATATAAGGCTCCTTGGAAAATTTTATTATAAATAAAGAGAAGCAAAAGACCTTACCTCAAACAACAATAAACTCTGAATCTATTAGTTGAGCATCCTTTTTCTCAAATAGGATCTTATTCTCTGAGGTAGTCTTCTTTCTTAGGACTAACAGAAACATTCACGACCATTTGGCTGTACACTTTACCCATCCTCTCATAGTTCACTTGGCCAAGAGACAAAATCTTTCTCTGACAGATCAGATCCTCATTTTCTATTACCTCTTTCATTTTCTCCTCCAAGACAACCTTCTGCTCACTTGTAACCCTTGTAGGATACAAATAGGTAACCTCTTTAATCTTGGGTGCTGGTGGCTCTTTCTGATTTCTCCTGGGTGGAACATTGAGGATTTCAAATGCCTTTTGATCAGTTGATTGAAGAGGCTTCAAAAATTTGTCAAACCTATATCTGAGTCTGCTAACCATACTAAAGTCTTTATTCATTAATGTAATTCGATGTGCATGGGCAGCTGCAATATAAGCATCATTCACGGTTGCCTCTTGCAAGTATAGTAGGGCAGACAGCTGCCATCTCTTGTTGAGGTCATCCACAAAAGCAACAGAGGACAATCTATCCGATATCTCCTTGACCAGTCTAAAAAATGCAGCCTTAGGAATGAGGTGACTAGTTGACTTTTGAGCTTTCCTTATCTCTGCAAAACATCTCTACATATAAAACCATCTTGAGTTTATCTTTTTCCTCATAGGGGCTTCCTTGGGAACCTGAGAATGAGGAGAAACTAAGGGCTCAAACACACCAGATAACTTGTTCTCTGTGGATTCACTTAAACAAACTTTACCAACTAGTGTAACAAGGACAACAATTTCTTCAATTGTCTCCTCAACAGTTACACTAGTTGGTAAGATTTCTTCACCAACACCTTCCTTGCAGTTTATTTTGACTTGGCCATCGAGACCCACACGGTACGATAAGGGCTCTAAACACGAAGATAATTGACACCCATCGCACCGTAACAGTGACTAGATAAAAGCCTTGAACTCCTCCTCGCTTGGCAATAAAGGTTGGGTGGACCAATACAACGCGATAGAGGGAATTTGAGTTTCTACTTTTCCCTAATCGCTTTGTATTGGCAGATTCTAATGCAATCGAAAGCACAAGTTCCCCGCGTAGCAATGAAGTTCGATACGACACAATTGAGGATGTTGCAAAAGAGTTGATGAATAATATCTCGTTGTTTCGGAGATTGGAGGACCATATAACGCGATGAAGGTTCTTGCTTAAGCTGCTGAAGTATTCTATCGCATTATTTCAGACAATTCAATAGCTTTCGACGTCACTAACATCGGATGTACGGCACCTTTGTCGGTCGGATACGTCAGAGCTTTCGGACGAATGGTAGTCGTGACAAGGTGTGAAATCGTGTTCGCACCAATTAAGAAGTTCTTATATACTCGTAGGTGCAGATCTCCACGTGTCATGTCCTCATTGGTCATTTGATTAGGGTTTCTGGAATATTTCTTGTTCCCGCCCTCGCACCTACTCAAGGAAACCTAAATTTATTCGCACACTTTTTTTTTCATTTCCTCGTGCGTTGGACCGTCTCTGTCATCCCCTCCATCAACCCCTACATCACCCCCTCCATCTCCTTGTTCATCAATGACCCCCTCCGTCACCCCCTACATCACCTGCTCTGTCACCCCCTCCATCACCTCCTGCATCACCCCCTCTATCATCCCTCGCATCCCTCCATCACCCCCCTTCGTCCATACTCCGTCACCCCCCCTCTGTCTCCTTGTTCATCAACGACCCCCTCTGTCACCCCCTATATCACCTGCTCCGTCACCCCCTCCGTCACCTCTTGCATCACCCCCTCCATCCATACTTTGTCACCCCCCCTCCGTCTTCAATCTCCACATCACCCCCCTCTGTCCATACTCTATCACCCCCCTCCGTCAAGATCGTGTCGTATTCCTAGCTCATCCTATTCATATATCGTCCAACACAACGCGAGAGGTTAAATAGAAAGCTTTTGATTTTCTTCCTATCGTGTCATATTGCTGACTCGTCCAGCACTCATTTTCCTATTCTCGCGAAAACGGCACGATATTGGTGTTTGGAGATTCTGAAAGACTCTCATTTGTGTCATATTGCTAGATCCTGCAACATGGAGCGAGTGAACCACTTTCAAAAAGCTTATACCTTGATATTCGTGTTGTATAGGCAAGCAATCTTGAGCTATTGAATCTCAAGAATATGTCTAGTATAGAGATGTCACACATGTCTGCCTCCACATCTATGAAGAGGAAAAGAGTCCTTGAGCCCACAATGACAAAGGAGTCAGTTGCCTCAGATGTTTCAATAGCATCTCATATGTCTATGACAACTGAAGATTCAAGGAAGGATCCAAAGAAGGAAAATGCTTCAAAGTCTCCTGTGAGGATCCCAAGGCTATCTCAAATTACAGATGTCACAGCCTCTGAGAAGCTTTTGGATTTTCTCATAGAAAACAATATTGACATTGGTTTCTATCCAACAACTAGGGAGATTTTCAATCCAGGGTGGGACCTTGATCAAGTTCTCAATTTCTCAAATGAGTTTATCAAGGAAGATTTTGCAGAGTTTGAAGAGTTGGCATATCCTATTGTTCAGTTGGATTCCAAGGAGTATGTTCACACCCCAGTTGGAAGGTCATGCACTAAGAAGTCCTTGTTTACCAAGAAATGTGGTTCTCTTGATAGATTTTATGCACCTGAGTTACGTTGTTTACACCCCAAAAAAATGTAAGCTTATGCTTTAGTCTATTTCATTCATTGTATTTGCCCTTGTGAAATACCCTCTAAGATTTGATGAAAAGCATAAAGAAACCTCAAAATTATCTAGCCGTTGCATTCTTAAAGAGATTGTGGACGAAGTTGATGTTGAGGAGCTACTAGACACCCAAATGGAAGCATTAGTTGCAAAGGACCTGGATGTTGCTGAATTCAGAGCAGAGATAGTAATTGAAGAGACCACTATAGAGGTTGATGAGCCATCTAACACTCCTTCAAGACTTATTGTTCCATCTTTGCCTACTTTCCCAATTAAAGACAAGGAGTACATATTATTGTCTGATCTCCAAATTCTTTTCAATTTGAGAGAAGATTATTGCTTGGCAGTTATTGCAGAGGCATTTGTAGATGCAAAAGGCATAATGGATGTTGAAAATGAGTCTAAGGAGGAATTACTCAAATTAGATACCCAAATGTCTAATGATAAGTTTATGGATGCATCAAATGCTTATTCCCTATGTTTAAGCAAGGTTAAAGATGCTGAGAAAGAGTTACATGCTACTGACAAAGAGTTTGACCAATTTCAAGAGAAGCTTGGAATCTCCAATTTCAGAAGGGAGGAGTCAGAATATGTAAAGGAGCTCAAGGATGTCAAGGAGACATCAATTAGCTTATGGAATCCAAGCAAACTTGAGAGTGATGCAAAACAAATGGTAATGCATTCTTTTGTTTTTGTGGAACCACATACATATTTTCATTCTTTTCATTCTGACCGTTGCTTTTATAGTTGGATATTGCAAATGTTGATAATTTCTTGGGAAGAGCCAAAGGATCAAGAGTTGGTAGTAGTTCCCTAAAGGATGTTGCACTTGGGCATTATATATCGAAGATTGATCCCAATATTCTCTTGGTTTTACATAGCACTTTCTCAGAGGAGGCCTCATGGCCAATTGTCTGAGTTAAAGCACTTACAAGGATTCTTGGATACTCATGTTTGCAATACAATGCGCACAAACTTATGTTTCTGGAAAAGACAGTAGCCATCCGAATATTTGGTTATGGTTACTTCTTGGCATACTCATCTTATGTTTTAGTAGCAAACAAAACAGATATGAAATCCATACCTGGATACAATAGAAAAAAGTTTTTACGTTATAGAGGAAAAATGCCTGAGGAGGACGAGGATGTAAAGGCTCTTAAAAGATAGCCATGTATATAATATTTTAAAAATAGTATCGGTATTTTAGATTCCACTGCATTTATTGTGTTCTCGATCTTTGAAGTTGTCTTCGAAAAAACCAATTGAATAACTCCTAAAAAGGGCATTGGTTTTTGTTGCTCCTCCTCCATGTCTAGTGCTCCGAAAGAAACACATACGTGCTTGGTAGTGAGATTTCTCCATACCTTGGCTACTATAAGTTGCTAGGGGCCCTTGCTCTTCCACAAAATAAGGCCCATGAACAAGAAGAATATGATGTGACAACCCAATAAGAAATAATCAGTTTAAATCATTAAGCCTTGTTTTCAAAGCAAAAAGGTTCAAATTTATGTCTATCCTACCAAGTAGAAAGTAATATCATTTTCTCCCCAAGCTTCCTTAATTGCTTGAACAAGATTCACAATTGAACGTTTGTACTCTTCTGAATAGTTAGATGTTATCTTTTGTTCCGTGAGCATTTTTAAAAATATTTCAAGGTGTCTCCAAGCCTCCATTTGTAGGAATGCAATTCGTGGTGTGCTAGCCACATTTGTTGTGATTGCACACAACTCTCTCCAGCACTCCCACAATGTGTTCATTCGTTTACCAGTATGATTTCTTAGAAATCGTCTAGCTTTTTCACCCCCCATAGAGACATCTATTAAGACCTCTCTTATTTTTCCTGAGGCTATTGAATCCTTTCTCAGGTGAACTTGACCTCCATGAAAACCCATCTTTGACACTAAAGCCTCACATTTATCAATGCAGTCATCTGACAAAGATACTAGTTTTATTGAATATACATAATCAAGATGCAATCTAAGCAACTTATCAATTATTCTAATCTCTGCATGTAATGTACAAATATGAACGTTCCTTAGAGAGATTGAGAGAATAGGATCCCACAAGCCATCCACGTTTTTTAACTTGCTCAAATCTATAGAGTTCCGAGTCGAGGCTCTTCTTGCTAGCCGCAACGTACTCCATTCTTTGGATCCCAAACTCTCCATGCAATAAATACAAGGATATTTTGCATTGGCCCCATTACTTAATCCAAGTATACATTTGATACTTTTTAAGTCAGCACTCATATGCCATTCAACATTAAAACTACCAACACCATTGACTATCAACATTTCACCTTCACTTTGAGACGTTATAATATCACGTATACTTGTATGAGAGAACAACCATTTCAAGATTTCATGACTTTCAGTTGGTACTTGGGCCGCATCAATCCACCAAAGCTCCATCTCGCATTGTATCTTAAAGTGTTGTTCTTGCCCCCTACCAGTACTGTAATCCAATGCCTTGTTCATGATACAGATGCTAACTCTTTCTATCTTTTGTCCTGTGAGGTGCCCGCCCATCGGCTTTCCAGGCACTCTTTTAGCGGTCTATCGAGAAACGAATCTAAGCGTCGCTGCCCGGCACTCCCAGGGAATGTTCCGAGTTTTGTCGCCTAGGGTTTCCCGAATCCGCCTCGCAACGGAACGTTCATGACCGAACCCACTAGGATCGACCTAAAATTCGGGTTCCTAGTTGTCAAGGTCTCCTGTTAGCATTCTAGCGTCGGATCTTGGACATCCTACTTTACGCAGAGATACCCAATCCGAAGCAGATCCATGCCGCACTTGGTTCAAAGAGAATGGGAAACGAGAGGGATGCGCTGCTCAACCTCTCTGCCCATAGGGCATAGTCCCATTCCGGTCCCCTAAAACGGCATGAATCGGGTTCTAACCTATCAATATCTAAAGGTCGGATGACGATAAAAACTTGTGAGAAGCCTTCCAGTTCTCTGGGACCACCCTGCCATAGGACGGACCCGTCAGGGGTTTCGCCCACCCGCTTCCCTTAATAGCTTTAGTTTTCTAATTAGGTCCTACCACATTTATGTGTGACACTTAAAGTCAGCTTCATTAATTAAGCCTTTTAGGGAACAGGGTTCGTTCGCATAACTTATAGCACAGACACGAAAACAGAGCAAAGCAATCTATTGACAAACAAGATCAAACAAGTTCCTTAACTTATCTTCAAGTTAATCTTTGTCTCCCGCCCATACAGGAGAAATTATGTTTCGCTTCTGTCCAACAGAAGTATCCCTTCTGCCCTGCAGAAGTAACTGGTCCAATTCACATGGCACCACAAACTCGATCCTTTATCTAGAATAGGATCTACCAACATGCCCAAATGTTGGGGACTACGGAGGTCTTCAACTCCATTCTAGACCTAGCAAGGGGTGTCCAGAGCTCCAACTGACCCGCAAGCTGTCTAGGAGCGAAACATCATTCCCGTGGTTGGCCTTTTCATCACTCGACCTTCGGCCCATGAATCGAGCAGTGCCCTCTCGGGTTGCTACGCGATGCGACCATGGAGGTGATCCACCCGTACAATATATCCTTCCTTAATTAAATCCTTTAAGAATCAAGCACAAACAAGGCATTCAGCCTAATATCATTTTCCAAGAAAACATTCCTTTATTTCCATGGCGACTTGTCATCACAGACCCTTGCCATACATTTACCATAAATCACAAGCACTTGGAATAATCATCCAAACAACAACTAACAACCAGTTTGAATGTAAAAGCATTTAGGATATTGTTTGATCAACCAACAAAACCAATTGCATTCTTTCCAAAACAATGCAAGAGTAGATGAAATAATATTTTCCATTGCATAATTGCTCTCCCCCTTGGAATCTAAGAGCAATATTATACAAAAATGTTCTTAACACTTCCTTCCTTCGGCTAGGGCATATGTTAAGGGTTCAAACACTATTCATGATGTAAGTTCTATAGGTCACTTACCTTGATTGATAACCCAACCCTGAATTTGGATTAGCAAAAGTCATTGTTATCTGACGGATCTCAAGATATCTTAGTTTTAACCCTTATGATTAATTTCTTGTATTAGCTCTTAGTCAAGTCATGAGGCAACTAGAAAATTATCCTCATATATCAAACATGTTACAGGCATAACGTGTGAATACTTAATAAGATAAGTGCGAGATGATCTCAAGTAATTAGACTCTAATAGGCCGTGCATTGAGCTAGAATCTAGTTTTTCTTAATATTTGGGCTCTTAGGCTAAGTACTTTTTAAGTATCTAGACTTTAAACTAGTGTATCTCCATTCATGATTCTTAATGTCATATTATTTTAGCAATTATGCTATTTATAATCCTTGACTATACTTTAATCTAGCACTTGTATGCCCAATCTTTTAATGTCGTTCTTTTGACGACTATGCCATTCATAACGCTTGACTAATTCTTCCTTGTAATTGCTTTACTAGCAAATAAGTCATATGTAACTAGGTGCAATTATCTTCCCTTGATATATGCACTTCACAAACTCCATCTTTCGAGTAGGTGAGATGAAATTTATCCTTTCCCATGACCTATACTCGTGCAATAGTATGGGGCCTAATGTATCTCATACGAGAGTCAAAACAAGCATCTATCAATTTGAAAATACATTACTTACGACCGAAACCGCAGTTGGATTGACAGTGATGCCTTTGCCCGAAGCCTTGTTTTGCTGGTTGTAGGATTGTCATTCGCACGCGACATTCTTCGCTTGGAGGCCATCATCCGCAAGTAGACTCAACAGATTAAGAAGGTGGAATAGATTCAAGATGGGAGATCGTAAGAGAAGATGGTTAAGTCGAGGATCGAGATAGAGGGAATTGAGCTAATTCTCTTCCTTGCAGCCTCTCGGGGTGACTCTTCTCTCTCTCTCTCTCTCTCTCAAGCTCTCTTTCAAGCTCTTCGTCACAATCTCTTGGAGGAGTATCCTCCTCTCTACCTCTCTCTTGCAGCCTCTCAGGGTCTCCTTATGCTTTCATATGCCTCTCCCATGCCTCATATTTATAGTGAATTAGAGAAGAGGACTTGTGGTTGAGAAGTGGAGCTCTTTGTGGAGGGGGATCTTGGAAAGATCAGTGATCTGATGCTCAGATCATAAATCTGATGGTTCCATTGGCTTCGAAAGGGGGGTAAAACTCCAAGACACTTGCTTAGAAAGCTCTTAGTTCACTCCTTCTTCTTTTCTCTGTTCAAAGTGTTGTCTACTGCCTGTGAACTGCGATCGCGGCACGCACGATTTCGCAAATCCTCTCTTTATTTTTTTCTTTTTATAAATTCTCCAAACTAACTAAAATATCACTTGTCTTTCCTTTTTAAATGACATCCAGTTCTAAAAATCTCAATATCTTTTTTTTAAAGGATAATATCTAAAATATCTAAAATATACTAATTTTGCCCAAAATCTAATATTTTTGGACCATCTAAATTATACACATTATCTTAGTGATTAATATAACTCATACGTTTCGTTTACGTTGTAATTTACGTGAAGGGTAGCTACGGTCCTTGCCAATCCGAGAAAAATATCGAATTTACGACTCTTGATTTTTCTAAATAAAATATTTTAAATTAAATAAAAATTATTAATAATTAATGTTAGTTAGTTTTTACCTTAGTTAGTCTTTAGTTAGTAATCTTACTAACTTATTAATTGACCAACTAACTTACGAACCAACCAACTAACTTTTATTGTGCGGATATATTACATGTCCCTTTTGAATCTGTGCTTCATCCAATTTGAGTGCGAACTTCCAAAATACCACCACATTCTTAGACAGTAAATTTATACATATGGACCATTGCAATCTAGACTCTTTTAAGATCAATCCAAATATTATTAAATGTGTCGTATTCAAAAAATGCCTTTGTTTTATGTTTTTCATAGGGCATAGATCCTTCTATATGGATATACTCTCAAAGAACATATGGAATCCTATGATTCATAGCTGTCCTAGCAATTGAAACTGCAAGAGGCCGAGGCAAACCAAATGTACTTATTCTATGACATTTAAGATTTGTAAACCACAATTTAGAGAGAGCAAGATAACCTCTACGACTGATACCCATACTATCACATGTCTCCACTATTTCATTTGGTTTAACTGTTCCTTTTAAATCTTTCACTAACTCTTTCAGAGTTTGGCTTTTCAAGTCTAAAAATCCTTATAATGTCCTTCTTTGTTATGGTTTCTTTAATAAGCTTAATCCTCTTATCATTCTCTCGAATATTAATACCTGAAATATTAGAGACACGTCTCTTTGCAAGATTTAATCTCCATTATATTTTTAAGTGGTCTTTTTCTTTGTCTAAATTCTATTTGAGTTTCTTTCAAGCGCAATAATTTTTCTTGCAATGACTGATTAGAGTTTTCTAGATTATCAACCTTGTCTGTTAGCTCAGAAATAGTTTTTTATGCCAATGTTAATGCTTCCTTCATTTCATGCATTTGTTCTCTAAATGTAAAAGATGCAGAATATAACTTAATGCAATAGCCAAGCATCCCATCACAACCATCTCCAACATACCTTATGTAGTCATGAATATTGTAAAAAGGAGGATGTTTACTTGTAGAAGGGTCCGGAGGATAAATATTTCCATCCATCCATAAGTCTACATGCTTCTTTCCCTATAATCGCAACATGTTAGCTTCATCCTCATCCAACAATGCTCGATGGTGTATACTCCTCCAAGATGAATCGATAGGATCTAACTGAATAGTAAGTTTATACTTGCATGGTGGGGCTGTGCTTATATTGCTAAAAGAGGTATTGGTAAACATTTTGGTAGGGAACCCTAAATAGGGCAACAATATCGCAGAGAAGGAAATAGAACCACAAGAAAGAGAGGTGCAGAAAATGAACGTCGAGGAAAAAACGAGCGACGTCTTTTGGTGCAAAAATTCAAAAATACAAGATTTTGTAATTTCCAAGAGAATAAGACTGAAAAGGTGACACTTAACGTTAACATCCATTAAAGATTGATGATATTTAATACCCGACCTCTTAAATGAATCATACATTCTCTCATTAATCACATTCAAGCAGCCAAATTTGGAGGGTTTTTCTCTTCTAAACCTCTTCTAATTAGCAACTCAATCATTTTCTTACGAGTGCCATTTTGAAATGTTTTTTGCCCTAATGAGATAGCCATGAAAAAGCTAAAGATTACAAAGATCAAGAACAAGAAGAGGTTTGACAAGCGATACAGACTTCAATCACGAGCTATACAAGAAGGGGAATGGGTGCTGGTTTATGAGAGCAGCTTGGAAAATCAGCATAGGGCTAGGCAAAAGATGGCAAAGCGGTGGTTTGGTCCATATGTGGTAAGGTTTGTTTTTTATAATGCTATCTATGCATTAAATGAGATGGATGGGACAGCTTTAAGGATTCCAATGGTGGCTGGAAAACGTATCAAGCTCTTTAAACATAGGGAGTCTTCAGCATATGAGTTGAAGGATTTGAATACTGAGCATGAATATGAGAATATGGAAGAAGAAGAGGTAGAAGATGAAGACATTGACATGGCAGAAGATACTTCTTCTGACATTGCAAATCCGTAAGACTTTGGCACATGCTAGAGGATGTGCAGGTTAGGAGGGGGTGGATGTCATGCCACTACGCGCACACCATGTAAGAAACTCTAGAGTGCGGATTTCTTATTGATCTAGAGAGCCAATGCCATTTTAGATATTATTTTTAGTATCCATGGTTCAAAAATATTATATTTTTGGAGAGGTTTAACCATTTTTTGATATTTTATCCAACGGAAGCATCAGATTGGCAGTCTGAGTAGCATAGAGGTAGGTTTTGTTTTATGTGCATTTTTTTCTACAAGAGATTTGTCTTCTCATAATGCAGAAATAAACTGATAGGCTTCACCTCAATGAGTATTCTTCTACATCTTCTATTTCTTTGAACCCCTTCCCCCGCGGTAGACTTTCGACCCCAAACGCTCTGACACCACGCATTGAGCTTGTCATATGGACTTTGGTTATAGCTCTTCTACTAGGTGCTTACTTAGTCTAGAGTTTCTATCATGTAGCTATAAGCCTTGTGGAAATGTCCTCCACCTATAGTTGCTCTTTTCTGATTTCTTGTTCTTCTTACTCACCTGAAGGCTTGCACTTAGTGTTTCTATGTGCATGCATGATCCTGCTTGCAGCATTGCTATACTTAGAGTTTTTCGTGTAGTTTGTTTTTCTCCTATTTGTGGTCCCTTCATCACTTCTTGTATAATTGTTGTCAACACACACACAAACCCTACTAAAGTGACTTTGTTGTTGCTTTCTTTCTTTTTGTCTCTCTATTTAATACTAATATGAATCCTAATTTTCCATACTTGTGCTCTAGACCCAAGTGCCTTTGCTACATCATGGATGGTCTTTATGACAAAGGAATTGAGTTTTTGTTATCCATCATCTATGAGCCATGCCCTCTAGCATTGCTATTTGGATCATGCTTATCATGAAATTGTTTTTTTTAATAAGATAATAGAGCATGTAGCAATTTAGCTTGAATTTATACTATGAAATCTATAATGTTCTCCAAGTTGTTGTCATCATTAGTAAACACTTTCTATTTATCCATCCCAAGCATTTCATACACATCACTTTTTGACTTCTTCTCTTCCTTATTCAGTGGCCTAGGTTTTTATGGACCACTCTTGGAGACTAAAAGAAACCTCCACTTGGTTTTTGCATTGTCACTGCTCACTGACTGACCTATTATGCCTATCAGGATTGTAGGCCATGATAAATTTCGTGCATTTCTCATAATTTACTTCTCCCTCAATTTTTTCCATGTACTCGTTTAACCTATAGTGGTCCACTAGCTCCCTATCATCTGTATTTTTTATTGCACTTCTTTTAGGTTGTGCATTTGTTTGTACTATTATTGGCAATATCCCTTGACTTCCATGCTCAACTTTTCATTCCCCTATTTTCTCACAAAAATTATGCAATTGACTTGGTTGCCTTTTCCATGCAGGTTTTTCTCCTCATCCTACCATATCCAAAATCTAACAACATCTTATGGAGAGATTTTGAGAAGAATATATTAAGACAAATATTAAGACTATCATCCAAATAACTAAGCAATTGCTCAATATACACTTCTTCTTGCAACTCCCCATGCAAGAAGGCATTTTTAAAATCCATGTGATGCATGATCCAACCCTTTGATGCAATGACTACTATAAAAGCCCTCATAGTAGTCATTTTAGCCAAGAGAGCAAAACTCTCCTCATAATAAATATCATGAGTCTGCACATACCCTTTGGTAACTAGCCTTGCCTTATAGTGCTCAATTGATCCACCAAACTTATGCTTTACCTCATAAATCCATTCACAACCAACAACTTTCTTACCTGATGGTAAATGTACTAAATCCGATGTGTCATTTTCCATAAGTTAAAGCTTTTAAAGTAACTAAGCACCTCACTTTTCTCATGCATAAAATAAACCCACATTTTTTAGTATGATCATTAATGAAGGAGACATAATACTTACAACTACTCATAGTCGTAGTTTACATTGCCTACTTTTCAAGTTGACATGTTATATATAGTTTATATATCCCATCGACTTTGAACTCTAGTAATCCATCCACAATCTATTTTAATTGCATACTTTTCAAATATTGCAATTTACATGAACAATCTATTTATGCCAAATTTCAATATCAACCACAACATGTGAATCTATAGTATCTACATTAGCAAATCTACATCAACACTAAACCATTTGCTAGCACATTTATCTTTTGCAAAATCAAGTTGGTAATGGGGTGGGATGTATCATCCCATGTCTTCACATAGCATAGAGACTCTAGATTCCACATCTTGTAAATCACTCCTTATGAGAATTCATGTGGCTAGAGACACTTGAGTATACACACCATATATCATTCTTAGATGAACCATCAATAGTCATAGTATTCATAAAATGTAGTGTGACAAAGAGCTACTCACTTCTTTCGTCTTTGTTTTTGCTAGTCGAAGCACGATTACCTTGTTTCTTTTTTTATTTCTAATTTGTACCTTCTTTTAAAACAGTCGTCAAAGATGTGGCATTTCTCACCACAATTCCAACATTCTCTGTTATCACTAGAATTTTGTTTTCCATTAAAACATGTAACTTATCCTTTTTGGCTTTCCCTTCCTCAAGATTATCATCACCTATTTTGTTGCGTACCATAACTTTAACCACAAACACTGCCTTGGCCTCAACCATGACCTCTAGCTTTGATAGTATAGTAAAACTTATGTTTAGACTTGCTCTTACTTTTGAGAAGCAAGAGGAATCCAAAACAAGGTTCTTTTTCTCAAGTATCGATATAGAAATTAAATCTACAAAGTCAAGAATATCATCTACGGTATTTATAAATGACCTAAAGCTCATGTACTCATCTTCAAGTCCATCTAAACATGTTCACACAATAGCATCATCATCAACTACTACACTCACATATCGAAGAGCATCCACAATACTCTTGATCTTTAATGCATAGTCATCAATGGATAGTATTTTCCATGTGGTCATCTTGTTGGCTGTATGATAAGCCCAAAGTGTAGCCATGATCTTATGATCCAAGTTTGATTGGGAAGCTAAGATAGTCTTGGTTAGAACACTAAAGAGAATCTTATTAGTCACCTTTGCTTGGCTATTTTCTTAAGGGTAGTAAGGACTACAATTTTGATGTAGGAACAAGAACTTGGGAAGGAGATGTTCGATGACCTCATTTAAGAAATGAGTTCCTTGGTTGTTGACAATCTCAATGGGAAAATCAAATTGTGAGATGACTTGCTCCTATAAGAATTTTGCTCGTGATGTAGGCATCATTTTTTTGTGGCCCTAGCCTTTGCCCACTTAGTCATGTAATCACAGTTGTAGCCATTATAATGTATCATGGTTTGGAATACTAGGTAGAAAAACTAATGGATCCCATGAAGTCTATATGCAACTTCTTGAATGGTTGACTGGAAATTAGAGGAGAGAGCTCCATTTTATCCTTCTTATGATCATAAGTTTGGTTTATTGACACTCATCACAATGTTTGACAAAACAAGCCATGTCCTTGAAAGAACTTGGACACTACAAGTGGGAGTGTAGAACCCTCCTTGTTGTGGCATTTGTATCAAAATTTCATCTTGCAATCCTTCCATGTGCTTCTTGCAACTTCTTCATTTGAACTACCTAACTTGAGCTTGTATTCTCCTCCGTGTCTGAGGTAGAAAGACTTTCCCAAGCTAAAAACCCATCAAATAGAACACATATAGAAGCATGCAGAGGCTTATAAAAGACACACAAAAGCTCAGTAGAATCTATTAGAATCCAAAAAGAAAGCAATAAATCCTAATAGGCCAAACCAAACTCATACTAACCCATCAAAAACCATCCTGTACATCTTCAATCATACCTCAAACTACTTATTCACACCCCTAACCCTCTCAACAAAACTAAAACATAGATCTATATATACTAATGTCCTCAACTTTATCATCAGAATAAGTGAACTTCTTTTTGAATGCAAAACAAATAGGCATTGGGGAAATTATCATCAATCTCAATTTCTTCCTCACATTGGTAATGCAAGAAATGTGATTGGCAATAAGATGTTGCTTATCTTACATTTGCATGTGACCATCGAAAATGCTTACTCAGGTAATGTGAGAAATGTGATTGGCAATAATGTTACTTATCTTACCTTTGCACGTGATCATCGAAAAATTAAATTTCAATAGAAGTAGATGCCATCAAGTAATGTGGCATGTAGCACAAGGTTTGTTTACCAAATATAGGAGTGTTTTATGATCTATAAAAAATGTGAATACGGTAGCCAACAAGTAATGAAAAAATGATAATCAAGTAAGACTCGATGGAGGTTTGTTCATTTCCAATTGGTGCCATAGAGCAACTCATCAAAGATGGTGAAGTTAGCTATGCTTTTACCATGAAAACATGGCCACCATTAGTTCAATGTTTTTTGCAGCTTATTGAGCCTATTCATAGGGATAGGAAAGCCCTTAATATGGTTTTGTGGCATTGAGTTTAGGGCCATCATGAAGAGAGGCACTGAGACATGATCTAATTGAGGATTGATAATTTTAATTGTGGATTCTTATGCTTCCTATTGGCTCACATGTTCATACGCTTGCCTAGGAGTAGACACAAAATAAGGTAATGTATTGGTTATCTGTGAGTGTCATAAATAGTATGATGGACTATTTACAAGAATTTGAAATCCCCATTATTGCTTAAAATAATTTTGCAAGGTTATTTGAGGTAAATGCAAAGGCAAAAAATTCTATATCTTAAGTCGAAGCTAAATCAAGTTAAAATAGAGCAACTACTAACATGCTAATAAAACTATGAGATCTTGAGGTGCATTTTATTGCTTCAATTGATAATGTATTTGAAATTAATGTTATGGTTAAGAGTCTTTATGAAAATTGTAGAAGGCTAGTTCATATGAAGTATGGATGGAGGATGAGGACTACTAATAATGCACATGAGGACTTGTATCTGGCATGTCCAAATGTGAAAGTAACTATTGGGGATGTTTAAGAGAGAAATACTTCTTTGTATAAGATACATGTTCATATCCTGTGATCCTTGGGTGGCCATACATTATAGCAATATGCATGGAAGTCAAAGTTTTGAATGGTGGTTTAGCATATGCAAGATTTGGAAGCTATGATGGAAAGCGAACTGTATAATTTCTTATTGCTTATGTCAATCATTCAAGAACTTACGATAGTATGAGAGATTATCATTTGCCTCCTAATATTAATGAATTCAAGGATTCTCATGAGATAATGGGTTTTCAACAAGTACTTTATATGGTACTATTATAAAGCGAGACTATGATAGTACAAGATGGAAAAGACTCTTGCCTCATATAGTAGGTTATGGTGCTTTTTCTATAAATTTTGTGGCATCTTTAGCATATTAATAGTATGTTTTGAAAAGTTTAAAAGCATGCATAAAGTTGTAAAACAATATATTCACAAGATAGAGGAGGATATAAAGACACAAGAATTGCTTGAAATTGAGGAATGTATTTCAAATAGGTAGAAATAGCAAGATTAAAGTATGCTCTTTGGATATGTATTAGGTGATTGAAGAGTTTGTGAAACAACAAAGTAAGGGTTAATGTAAAGTATAAGTTGCGGCCAAGGAGGTTAAGCATGTTGCACAATCATTGCCTTTTGACAGTGAGGGAAAGATTGACTAAGCTTATCATTAGCCTAATCTCAAAGACCCAGAAAAGATTGGGCATTGATTTACATGAGTTTCTAAAGGAATTAAAGATTGGCTATGTGTATTCTCTTACATTTATACAGAGACAATGCTTCCTGTATATATTTTTAAGACATAGTATAGCATTTGTATTTTAGCCACATGAAATTGGTTGTGTTGATCCAAGTATTGTAGCATCTATAGTTATTTTAACTAACCCTAATGTATCTTGGAATTTGCAACTAATTCAAGTGCCTAAAGCTCATCTACCCAAGCTAATTGACTTTCTAAATGAAATTTCATGTCTAGTTTAGTCCTCTAATTTACAGGAATATGTACAAAAGCATCGCAACCAAAAACACGCAAATGGTCATATGAAGCAGGTTTGCATACCAAACCTCTTCTTAGGAATGCCATTTTTCAATGCATGATTGGGAGAGTGATTGCACACATGAATTGCAGTTTTAAGAGCCTCTCCACAAAACTTATGCGGGAGGTTAGCTATGGATAGCATGCATCTAACTCTCTCACAAAGTGTGCGATTATATATTTCAACCATGCCATTTGATGCATGGTTGTAAGGGGCTGTCAACTCCCTCTTAATGCCATGCATCTCAAAAAATCTTTTGAACTCATTAGAGATATACTGGCCCCCATTATTCATTCTTATAGCTTTTAACTTAAGCCCTTTCTGTGTGATAACAAAGGCATGAAACCTTTTAAAAGCATCAGACACTTCCTTTTTTCTCTTTAATACATACACCCATGACTTTCTTATGAAATCATCAATAAAAGTGACAAAGTACCATGCACCCCCATGTGAATTAACAGGCAGAGTGCACACATCTAAATGTACTAAGTCAAGAGCATTGGACTTCTTAACAACACCAGAGCAATAAGGAGACTTCACATGTTTTCCATATATGCAATCATTACAAAAGTCGAGACCAGAGGCTTTTACATCAAATCTCCCCAAAGAGGAGAACTTGTAATATTCTTTCCACATCGCTTCATATCAAGAAACGAATTTGGGCTTGAGGCATTTTAAAAATTACTCGTCGAGCGGTCACATAAGTGACCATACGTAATTTTCTTAATATCGAGTCTTGCATTAAATCAATTCTACAATCTGATACAAGAAGGTGCCTCAATGTTTCTAGCCAACAAAAAGCAAAGATGCCTTGTAAATAATATTATGATGGCTTCATCATAATTTCCGTGCATTATATTTGATTTGGCATTCCCAATTTCATTTAATGCATCTAAGATCGCATTGATTTCATAACTGCAAGACAAATTGCAAAAGCCTTAATTGGTAGACGAAGAACGCACAAGAATGAGAATGATATTGAGTAAGTTAAGTATCAAAAACTATGACACGACTTTATAAACTAGATAAGTCATGAGGTAGTTTGGCCAAAAACCACCTGATGAAGTCGTTTTGAAGTAAAAATACGTTTTTGAAAAGATAGGCTAAAATTCATGACATTTTTTATGCCTCAAGGGATAGAAAGCATAAAGTAATCATCCCCATGCCACCATCTAATAGGTAGGCAATCAAAAATGCATTTTTATATAAAGCTCAATTGGCTCTTGACAAGTAGCCAAAAGAATGAGTCAACTTCATGCTCTCCCTCATGCCTATAAATACACCCCTCTCCTTTACAAAAAAAGCTAAGAATGAAGACCTCCTATTTGCTGGCAAAATTTCTCAACATAGATTATCATATTGTGGAATTTGGAGAGTAAGAGAGTGTGGGAGAGAGATAGGCCTTCTCAAACATCAAGGGTAGAGGCCATTTTGATCCCCTCTTGCTAAACTTCTACCTCATTTTCATTTTCTCTACCCCTTGTTATGCCTTCACCTCATACAACCATACCGCTAAGCGAAACACTGGTAAAATTTTTATGGATGACCAGCGACTCTCCATGAACTACCACGTTAATTTTGCCTCACATCTGATGGCTCCGCGAGGTCATAGAAATTCAAAAAGCCCATTTAAAGCAAGGGAAGCAAGGAACGTAGTTGATGGAGAAAATGATACGGTAAGAATTAGCAAAACCCCCATTACAACAAACCTAAGAGAGGTAACATCTCGATGGTTTGGAAACAGTTAATATTTTATAAGCTTATCACTATATTTGGCTTTAAATGATTATAAACTCATTCTAACGAACATGCATATGAATTGCCGCCTAGGAAGATAACCTAAGTAATATAATAATTATATATTCTCACAATCAAAAGACTCTTTCACTTAGAAAAGGATTATATGTCTATCATTAAGAAAATATTTTAATTATGATTTATTTTGTGATATTTATTGTTATTTCATTAATGACGCATGTGATCAAAATAACGAAAAAATGGTAGATGTTGTTAGGGGAGGGAATATTTTATCATTTTTTCCTCAAAGTGACTATCTCTATTTCATTTTATTAATGATAAAAAAAATTAAAATTTTATAATAATTTATAGAATATCATTTAGATAATATCATGAAATAATCAATGCATTAAATCAACAAAAGATTACATAGGAAAATATATACTAGATGTGCATAAATTAGATGCATGAAAATATAATTTGATGTCTAAAAGATGAAAGAAAAATTACACATGATTTTTGCATTGCCTAGAATAAATTTTCCAGAAAAGCAATCAGCATTGCACTTAGAACATAGCTAAATGAAAATTGATATTTCTAGATAACGTTGAAAGTTTGGCAAATAGTCAAACATCGTCGACGATTAGACCATAGAATATGAGTAGAATAAAATAAAAATTATTTTCTTATTGAAAATATACGTAATATTAATATTAATGATTATATTAGCAAGAGCGTCAATATCATGAGTCAACTCACATATGAAATCAACGAGAAAACCTAACCTAAGATATCAAGAATGTTGAAGTGAAAACAACTATGAAATACTCGACAACCCTACAACTATTAGTATCAAAAAATTAAATAAATATTGGAAGTCTTTAAGACTTGTTAGACATTGATAAGAATTTGTCGATACAAATTCTAAAGTCTAAACAGACTTGGAAAAGCATTTGAAATCGTGCTAAGCACGGGTTAGGGAAGGGCAGCCCATGAATTGCATGCCATAGGTATAAATACACATATTATCTTTTAGGGTGAAAATACCATAATTTTCATAAGGATAAAATAGACTTCAGATTTATGAAATAACTTACGAATCCCGAAAAAAGAGTTGCAAGTAGGAAGTGAAACCCTAAGAATAAGGTGGGACCTTAAAAGAGAAACCCTTTTTGGGTGGGGCTACTTCCTATGCTAAAAATACTTGTTATTGTTTTTTTTTAATTTGTACATGCATTTATGGCTGCACAGGAAAGATTGATTATGCTTGCAATAGTTAGATCTGATTGTAAATATATAATCATTATAATAAGAGAAAAGATCATGCTATATTTTCCCCACAACTAGATGTAGAACCTTGCTGGAAGGGGGATTGTTTTGTACTGCCATGAGGAGCTTTGGACCGGTCCTTGACACTGTAAGAGGTCGCTCTATGAGGAATCCATTAGGTAGGAGGAGGCAGAAGTGCTAAGAGGCTCTAGCCGTAAATCTCTCGATCGCTCCTAGGAACTACCTGATCCTCACATGAATCAAGATGGGATCCTGGAATCCCCGGTACTAGTGAAGGGATGGAAATGTTCAAGGGTTTCTTTTCTTCTACACAGATAGAATGGATTTTTTGTTGAATGGAGGTTTATCTTCTGCATAGGCAAAAGGGGAAAATCATTGTAACTAACTTTGCAAAATAATAAATAAATATGTTTTGCCAAAAGACTATTTTCTTTGTCTTTCTAATGTGCCGTAAAATTACATGAAGGAACATGTGATAACGGCTTAATTAACGAAGCTGCTTTTATATGCCATAACTTAATGTAATAAGTAATTATAAAACTAAAGAAAACCATTTGTAGGAAGCGAGTGGGCGAGATCTCTAACGGATCCGTCCTATGGATGGGTAGTCTCGGCGGTAAGCTGGGAGTTTCTCTCAAGAGATTGAATGCAACATTAATGAAAAATTAGGTAGAGCCTAGCATTGACTTTTTTTATCAAGGTCTTAAAACCTTGATCATAAATTATCTTAGGGGAAAGGTGCGGCGACTGTGCCAGAACTCCGTTAACATTCCCTGAATCCTAACCAATTTACTGGAAAAAAGTGTTGCACTCCATGAACCAAGGGTAACTACAATTGCTCCAATTGCACAAGAAGCCCTTGTGGGATACCTCCGATGGAGCTAGCTTATGTATAGAGACCTCAATTGTCAAATTAGGACCTCGAACTTGTAGGTTGATCCTCATGGGGATAGCCGGTACCTTCCGTCATTTACGGGGTGGACTTTGAGAAACCTAGATGATAGATCCCATGCATTCTCGTGAGTGCCAGGGGAAGCCATCTAGGATAGTTCCCCAAGGGACCACTAAAACGTGCTGCCAGGGAATTGTTAGGTAAGAATGTGACATGTGGTATCAGAACATAATTGAAATTAAAAATATATGTGGTTTTTAAGACCAATTTTTCTAAGTAATAATCAGCCTGCTAATTGTTAAGGGATAAACTTTGGCAAAATAATGAAGCTTAGAACCAGTTCCTTGTTTTTCGAGCAACGTACACATCTGGGTTGAACTCCACGAATGATGAGTGGAGAAGAGAAATGATGAGGCTACTTGATTGCCTATGCAATCTATCCCCTGTGAATCGCAAAAGAAGATGGTTTTGGGATGAGCGTTATTGTTACATTGAGGCGATCGATTCTACAACATGCAAACTAATCTAAAATGCCTTGAATGGATGGAAATTTTAAAAGTAATTGAAGCCTTTATCTTTTCTCCGTCCAGAAGGAATCCACTTATGATTACTAATGGGATTGGCAGATATGTTTGGATTGTTATGTCTATGACAAGGTATTGAAGGTAATCCCAATTGATAGGATTATAATCCAAGGACGTCGCAAGTATCAAGATTACCTTATCCATGGTATTCCAGATCTACCATTTCCATAGTATAGGTTTCTGGACATAAACAACAATTGGCCTACTTTGTTCTACATGAATGTAACAGATATCCATCCCTAAAAAAAGAAAGATATAATGATAGGGTAATGATATCTTGTTTTGGAAATTGTACATAGCATCCAACCTATCCTATTGATGCTGAAGATGTATTTCTACTTGTAAATATCTGCCATTTGCAAATATCCCTTACTTGTAAAAATTGTAGCGTATGGCTATTGATAATAAAAGATAACAGCGGGTGGCTAGATTTTTTAAAAATATTGTGCTCTTTAGCCCATCATTGTTTTATAAAACCAGTAAAATATGTTAATGTGGAAATGAAGCTGAAAAGTTTAAGCACTAAACTAATTTGTGAAACTTATGATAACCCAGGGTAATACAGCTATCGCTAGTCCGACTGAAATTCAAGAGAAGAAGTATCTCCTTAAGCAGGTTAAGCCACCGTAATTCGATGACAAGGGCAAAGACGTTGAAGCCGAGGCAGAGATTTTGATTGAGACTATGGAGGACTACTTTACTACCGCGAAAACTACCCCTGCTAATCAGGCTATGATCACCAAGTTGAAATTGGCCTATGAGGCATGCCTCTGGTGGGAACACTGGTCTAAAGACCAAGGACTTGTTGAAATAGCTATTACCTAGGAAAAGTTGAGAAAGAAGCTATGCGTGGTCGATATTTTCCACCAGCTTATCACACACTAAAAATGAATGAGTTCTTTATCTTAAGATAGTTGGGAATGAGCCTGGAGGCAAATTACTCAAAGTTTATCTCACTACTTAAATATGCGCCTTCCATGACTATTGCTTAGTAGGTGTTTAAGTTTTGTCATGGATTGAATGCTCCTCTGAACACATGCCTTCAATCTATGCAGCCAATTGATCTGCAAGATGCTTTGATTTGTGCAGCACCTCTTGTTTAGGAGATTCAGTCAAAGCCAAGGAATAATATGCTTTGGAATCAAAACAAAGGGACTTCACAGTGTCGTGACATTGCGCATCCACCACTGCGAAGTCACTTTGAAGTGTCCTAATTCTGTCATTTTTCTTTTGTGCTTAAAATTTGTTGGTGTTACAAAAGATTTAGAGTCAGACCATCTTTTACATGCTAAAATAACCAGCAGAGGAGTTGATAGAGAGCTTTATGTGTGGGAAGCTCATTATTAAACATGTACTGCAATTGTGGTTTGCTTAAAGTTGCGCACTGTGTGCTTGAGAAGCTGTCAGTTCGAAATACAATCTCATGGACTACACTGATGATAGAATATGGTGGACATGGTCTTAATGATGAAGTGCTCATGGTTTTCAAAGAAATGCAACTGGAAGATGTCATTGTGGATGCGCTTATGTATGTTTTCATCTTGAAAGCTTGCAGTACAATGGGAGCTTCTGAATTAGGTGAATTCACACACTCAAAAATAGTGAAAAGGGCAATGGAAAAAGAGCCTCACTTACACAAAGGACTGATTATTATATATATGACATGTGGCTTGCTAGTAGAGGCAACAAAGGCATTTGGCACTTTGCCACTTCAAGATACAGTTATATGGAATGCACTGATTGTGTATTATATAGGGCAAGGTCTTGAGGATGTAGTGTTGAATTGTTATCAGCATTTGCAATTAGAGGGGACTTCTCCTGATTATGTAACCTTTGCTTGCATCTTGAAATTTTGTGGCACCCTAGGAACTCTAGACAAGGGCAAAGAAATACATGTTGAGATTGTTAGAGGAGGTTCGCTAACTAAAGATATTGTTGTTGGCATAGCATTGGTAGATATGTGCTCCAAATGTGGGCTACATGCAAAAGCTCGGCAAGTGTTTGCTGAACTTCCAGTTCAAAATGTCATTTCATGGACTGCACTAATGGCAGGATATGTCCAACATGGGCATGGTGAGAAAGCACTAAAATGTTTTGAAAGCATGTAGCCTGAATATCTCTATCCAAATGCAATCACCTATGTCTGTGTGTTGCAAGCATGTGGCAGCATAGGAGCAGTCAAAAGAGGTAAATAAATATATGCCAAAGTTGTGAAATGGGACCGCTTAAATTTCCATGGGTATTATAAGGAAAATGATTATAACACAAATCCAACTTTGGAACCTGATAAAGTTCTGGCAAATACTCTAGTAGACATGTATGGCAAGTGTGGCAATATGAGAGATTCTCAGAAGTCCAAACCTTGTGACATGGAATGTATTAATCACAGGATATGCACAAAAAGGGGCAAGTGTTGAACTTTTTTTTTTTACAAGCTAATTTTGGAGGGGGAAGAGGAAAAAAAAGCAGCCTCTTAGAGTTGCTTTTTGGGGAAGGGAGGAAGTGTGTGTGTTTTGAGGAGGATTCATTGATCCAAGAGAAAGGGAGATCAAAAGAAAATAGAGGATGACGGACATCAGGACTAGAATCCCATATGCACAATAGGAGAAGTGCTACCATCCAGTTTCCTGTAAAGCAGTGTACTTGCTCTCTTTTCTAATGCAATGTCATAGTACTTTTGTATTTTAGTAAAGTCTCTGTGTCATTTTCAGTCTTATACACAAGATTGTGTTTATGAGTCCGAGTCTCAATCTTGGAACCTAATTCACTTGTGTAACAGTCAGTCATGTCAGTGTCTTCATGAACTCGCTCTTTCTCTTCCAACCTCCATAGCTTCAACATCTTCCATGCTCTAAATCTTGCATCTATTCACATGGTATCAAAGCTCAACTAAGCATGGCACTACCTCTCCAGTCACTTCTCACCTCTAATCATCTCTGCCCAACTCACATTCAGCTTAGGACTTCATTTTTTCAACTTCATCTTTAGTCAACTGCCATAGCTAGACAGGACCTGCTATACTTGGAGCTTTCATATCTCATCATAGAGGTCATATCTTTGGAAGCTTCCTTCTAGAGAGTTGTGCCTTTGCTCAGGGCGAAGCTTCCTATCACATAACACCTTGACATTGGCCACTCCAAAGCTCAACATTGCCAAAATTCGTGGTTGCTGCCTAGAAATTGTGGCACACTATATGGCTTCACTCGATAGGCAGCACCACTCAGATGTTGTGATGGGTATTATGAGGTATCTTAAGGGTACTGTAGATATATGCATATGTTATGGTGGCCAAGGTACAGGAGTCGTGGGATACATTGACTGTGATTATGACATGCAGATAGTAGGAAGTCCATCTCTGGCTATGTCCTTGCCTTTGCTAGAGATGCTATATCTTGGATGTCTAGGGTGCAAAAATGCACGGCTCTATCTACTATAGAGGCAAAGCATGTTGTAGCCATTGAGGCTTGTAAGGAAACTCTTTGGTTAGGTTGTCTAGTCGCATATCTTAGTATTACTAATCTGGTCCCTATGCTACATTCAAATTCTATGAGTGCCATTTAGTTGGGCCAATCATTTGATTTCCATGCAAAGACAAAAACACATTAAGGTGCACTATCACTTCATTGGGAGGTGGTAGAAGGCAATTCTGTTGAGCTTGCCAAGATCTTGATTGACGAGAATCTTGGAAATTTGCTCACTAAAAGTCTCTCGAATTTGATAGGTGTTGGATGAGACAATGTTTTTCCTCATCCTGTTGTACTTTATGTACATTTGCGCTTTGTCACTTTTTCCTTGTTCTCTCCTCATTAGGGACACATTTGCCTTTAAGCGGGAGGTTGTTAGTGGTCAAGGCACCTATGCTTAACCCCTTGTGTATTCATTACATTGATAATACCCACACACATGTACACTGCAGGTGGTGGGTGCCCATCACTATCACTTCTTATTATTCTTCTAGTAACATTTGAATAAGAAAAGGCAACTCACACATTGTGATTGTTTGAGTTCCCACATATGGTCTGTGTGTGTGTGTGTGTGTCCCATAGCTCTTGCTTTGCTCTTTCTTCCACTTGGGCTCTACCTTTCACGTTTTGTCCACTATCATTGAGAGATGACCTTTGAGACCAACCATTATGTCAACATCCTTTATGAGAATAGACCCATCATTTTGGATATTCTTTACTATAATCTCTCTCTACTTCTCCTCGAGTGCTTTAGAGTAAAGGGGTTTAGAGATCTCTTAACTACTATTCAATTGGACCTTGATCTCTTAAACTTGGTCCTTTTCCATGGTTTCAAGGTAGCCTTCAATGACTTGCAAGAGCTTTTGGAGAACTTTAGTAGAAGGATTATGATTAAGAACATGAAAAATAGGGTTTTGATATTTTGCTACACCTTCTATACATTTTTTCCTCTAGTGAGTCTTAGCTCTAATATAATCTTTAAGTTATGGTGTTACTACAATAATAACTGCCTACCACTTACTATCGAATAGGGATAGTTTATTGCATCAGGCAATGTTGGCTACCTTGATCATAATGGCTTAGTCTCTAAGAAATATTGTGTTTAGCTTAAAAGGGGGGACTAATTCTTGTTGCACTCTTGTGTGACCACCCGAAGTTGTAATAGTAATAGGAAAGTTATCAAAGGACATTATCTTTAGCAATCTAACTCTTGTATCATCTACTAGCCATCACTTGCCATGATTGACATATATCCTATCGAGGTGAGAGGTTCCGCACATCTCATTAACTTAGCTTATTATGTCAAGTTTAAGACTTTAGACCATCATTTTTTTACTAAGGCCACATCTTAGATTGGTCGCTCTAAGGTGAGCATGTCCTTATGTTGCTTTTCATCCAAAGTCATGGTTGATGATGCATGTGATCTATCCCTTTGTACCAACATCATGTTCTTGTTTGCCGAGGGAGATCATGCATATCCTTGAGATTCTTTGCTTACATTCTACCCACATCCTTGGACATGTTGATGAGTTGTGTGGATTGACTATATTTCTACCACCTCCTCATTAACTATCATCTTAATAGCTATCATTGCTTTCTTTCAATCAACTCATACTAGAGAGGGCTTCAATTAGTTTCTACATAGGATGGTAGTGCCTCCTTTTCATTTTTTATACTCATTTGCAAAGGAGGCATAACCATCTAGCCTAAACTCTAATGCTTCATCTTCAAACAATTTAATCTCCTATAAAGCCAAAATATTAGCCTTGCATCTATCTAACCAATCTTAAGCAAACCTCTTTTTTCTCATTGTCACCTAGCACATGTACATTTCATGGAGCCATCACTACTTTCCTTGTTGCTTCATACATGTCCACATAGAAAAAATAAATAATAGGGTTTGCACCTTCGCTTTTAAGGATTGCATATTGATTTCTATGAATAAAAGGAATACGAACCAAGTTTTTGATGGAGAGTTTTTTGTTATCTATGTGTTGCATTGCCACTTTGCCTCTTATATCTTATTTTTCCTTATCATGCATCCCTTTTGCCTTGGGAGTGTTTTTCACTCCCTTCTTGCTCACACCCTAGAGTTGTTGGTTTGACCTTTGGCTCCTTGACCTTCTGACTTGTATCTATTATCGATGCTTGTGGGGTATGGTGTAGTTCTCTGGAACTTTTGCATGTGTTGAACATACATTAGAAAAGTGAGAAAATTTAACATTGATAAAAAGATAAGGCCATACAATTCATAGAGGTTAAGGTTGTTGAGGGTAGGATTATGCCTATCCCACATTATATACACTTTTTTCTCCCTTCTAGGGATTTGAGGCTCTGAGGTTGATGGAAGATAAAACACTTTGCTTGCATAGAGCTTATGCTAGAACACCAAGCTCACTATCGGGACAATCTAATAGCCTCGAGAAAGAAACCTAGATGGAGCATTTGTGTAGGAACATCTCTTTAGTTTGAGAAGTTGGAGCTCCATGGGGTAATGTAAACCAACTCTCCTTTGTATCCCATAGAACAAGCCAATGTCTAGTCTCTCTTCATGATGATTCAATCAAGGTAAGGAAGAACTTGTGCTCAACAAATTGGAATTGCTAAAGGGTAGCTCTTTCTTGGAGGGTTTGTAGAAACCATAATTTGAACTCATCCTTAGAGGTAGGCTTCCCCATGAAATAAATGTATGAAGCAAGCAAGCAAAAGTTTGCATATCATTGTTTGAGGCAAAGAAGTGAAAATGGCATTGGTGCCTCAAGGATTCTTTTCCCTTATGTGATACATGCCTTCCTTAGTGCATTGTGTTGCAAGAGATCATGTCAAAGCTCCTTCCCAACTCTAACGAGAGATCAACAATGTTGCT
Organism: Lygodium microphyllum; assembly: GCF_053477565.2. Taxonomy (NCBI): domain Eukaryota; kingdom Viridiplantae; phylum Streptophyta; class Polypodiopsida; order Schizaeales; family Lygodiaceae; genus Lygodium; species Lygodium microphyllum. Next base: position 77,993,024 of record NC_141155.1, read on the forward strand.
ATTTGACGATAGTCAAAATCCATTTGCTCTTCTGTTCTTTAAGCCTTCCTATTGATCTCTATTATGTCCCCTTGTTGAAAGGGTTGCTTGGAAGAGGAGGCTCCTGGCTTTGTGCATGCAACTCTAAACCTCCCAAGTGGCCTAGAGCCCTTCTCATGTGCCATGTGGCCATGTGTTGATGGGCATTAATTCCCGTTAATGCAACATGTGCTACAAACCACCCAATCACCCCATTCATCTCAAGTCCTTTACCTTTGTTAGGATTACAAAATTTTGCTTTCAAAGAGGAAAACAATTTGCTACCATGCAATTGTGGCATAGTGCATTAGGTGTGGGTTGAGTTCTTGGTGTGCATGAGTTCGATACGTGCGACATCCTTCCCTGAGGGCACTGCCAAATTGGCACGCATTACAAAGGAGGAAGACAATTTGCTAGTTTGATGGTGTGCCCTGAGGATCAAATAAAGAAAGTAAAGGTTAATCTTTGCTAGCAAGTGTAACCAAAAATTTGTAACCCCTCTTCACAATTTGGCAAACGACAAGTATCGCCTTATCTGTTTTAACCCCTGGATAGAACGTTGGAGCTTCATTGTCGCCATGGCCGCCGTCAAGGAAGGCACTTGACAGTAGGGCGTGTCGCGTCACGACTGCCATGACGATGCAGCATTGCTTGAGTTCTTCCAGGACTTGGCTTTGCGATGAAGAAGCTGCAGAGGTATGCCCGTTCTCACATCCCAGTGAGCTCAGATTAGCACCAGCAAGAACGGGCGTCCCATGTGCGCTTTCCATAAACAGCAGAGGCCGTGGCTGTAGCATTGTATGTGCTTCCTTCTCATCCACGGGGGGGAGAAGGTTTGCCTTCAGGAGGAAGAAGCATGTCCAGCTTGAACCAGAGGCATCTCTCAAAGCTCTTGTAGTGGCATTGAACAAAGATGATGGATCAATCATTGAATCCCTTGATTACCACAGCAGGTGGCTGCAACCTCATGATTGGTTTACAGTCTTTGAAGAGCTCGGGAAGCGAGACCGTTGGGCCATCTCACTCGAGGTTAGCAATAGTTTGTAATAATCGTCTTTATTTCTGATACTACTTGTTTTACTCTAGTCTGCCAGTGAAGGTTATCATTCTTAGTTAAGATATGCCTGATCACATTACCCCTAATTGCCTCCTTATTCGGCATTATTAATTAGGAGAAGCAAATGTTGCGTACAGTTGGAGTGCACATAAAAACACAATGGTCATTGTTACAATGAGAGACGACAAACTGACAAGGACACTTCTCTTAATACAAAATTGGTAGGAGCTTGCTTCCAGCATGTGGCAAGTCTGGATTTTTCAGCACAGTCTGTGCAATTATACCACCTGCGTGCATGCTTCATTATGCTATACTTAGAACTGCATTGAAAACCCTAAACATCAACATTCATGGCTGTCCCATCCATCTTTCTAATGGATCACTGGAAGTAGGAGTGTCATGCAAAACCCATAGTCTCATGAAAGTATGGTGCATGAGTTAGGTAACCTAGGAAGCCAAAAGATGAAATGCTTATCAGTTATTGGAAGAACACCCCCTTTGAATTGGAAGTTGATTATTTTGGAGAATTAAAATAAAGTTCAATCAAGATCCCCCTCATCCATAGGTATTGGATAACACATTGCCACCACTGCTTTGTCTTGTCCTTTTGTATTTGTGGATTTATATCTGTGAATGCATGCGTATATGCATGCATGTGTGTAGTTATTGCACATCAAATTCACAGCCCTAGGGTTTGCAGAGAATACACAATCTACAAAAATGACTAACAAATTAACAGAGAAAAATTGCTAAATGAAGGATGAGAGTGTTGAGGCACTAAAAATAGGGTTAGAACTAATCTAAAGCTACAAGGCATTAATCCTTATTTTATTCTCCTTAAAACAGCCCCAAAAGCCAATTAATCCTAATTACAAAAAATAAGCCACTTATTTTTTAATAGTAGGACGAATGCTCCAAAATCCTCCATGAATAGAGTTAGTTGTGGTCACACCTTTATCTTGTCTCAATTATTCATCATTACCTTCAGCTTACAGCCACCTCTTCTCACACTACTGCCCATACCCCTTTTGGAGCTGCTGCTGGAAGACATCACCATCAGTGGAGGAGGACTTCCAGCTGCTGCCCTGCCTACCCCAGTTAGCTGCAGCCTGCTGCCCTGCTGACATCATCACCTTGGAGCTGCTGCAGCTGCATTTTGATATGCTACTGCTGCATTTTGTTTGAGACTGGCTGCCCAGCTGGCTGCTTGTGAACTTTGAAACACAAAAAATGAAACATCTAGCAATCCCAATTCTTATTCAAATTCTATTATTTTGTGGTGGCAAAATAATGAATCCTAAGCAATGCTGGTATAATTGAGCTGAGTAGAGTCAAGTCCATGATGCCAATCAGAGTTCAGAGGTGACTGCATTGTCATGGTTGATCAAGTGGCAGCACCTATTGATGAGGATGCTTTGTGGAAGGAGCAAAACATAGTCCTCTGGGCAAGGGGATGTTCGAGAAGACACCAGATGATGATGGACTCTAGTAGAGAGAGCAAAACACAGTCCTTAGGAGTTGTAGCTAGCGAAGAAGATGAATGTGTTGTCAACCACACTGAGAATGATATTGCTAGTTCCATGATGCTGAACAAAGTGCAAACAGACTGTAACAAGCCTCGAACAGCTGGAGAATGAGTGCTGATGATGCCATTTGCTGCATGCTCTCCTACTCAGCAAAATGCAAGTATGAATCAACTGACAGGTCATAATCTCATAGTCACATGGAATGACCATTTTTGGGTCCCCCGTTCTTGTTCCCCATTCCCATTTTCTGTTTCATGCCTATTACATGTGACTATATAGCCACATGGAATGGCAATTCTTGGCCATTCCCGTTCCCATTTCCTGTTCCATGTGACTATGCGTAATCTGCATGATAGAGTCGCTAGTCCAACAAAATGTAGTGATGAAATGGGGATGTTGTGGCTAGCAAGTGTCAAAGGATGATGTACCAGCGAGACAATAGGGATTGCGGAGAGGAATAGGGAGTGAACTTGGCAAACATGGAGAAGAGAAGAGAAGAGAGAAGAAATTTTGATGAATGGAATGATGAAGATCTGAATCATGGAGTGAATGTGATATACAAGGGAACAAGGGTGTTGTAGCACAAGGAAGATGATGAAGACAACCACGAACCATGAACTGCAATGTCCTCCTGAAGGGGTGTGAGGGCAGTGGAGAGGCTGGAGAGAAGAGGTGACGAACTGAATGAATCAGCTGTAGGAATGAATGAGAGAGTGGCCTAAAAATAGGCACAATTAGTCTAGGATGGCGCCCCTTTTTGGGGTTGCAAGCCCTAAGCGCAAAACGCAGAAACGCAAAAACGCAAACTGCAGGTGAAGGGTTTCTCAACACCCCCTCTCAGGCCCGAAAAGGGGAAGAAGAGAAGAGTGAGGTGGAGATGGAATGCTACATACTGAAGAATGCTCATGCAGCAGTGCCACTTGGACACTGTCCCTTGTGGGGAAATTGTTCACTTGCCCAAGCGCCCTAGTACAAAGATGATGAAAACATGCAATGCATAGAAGGAATGTCGGACTTTGTGTGGTGCCGAGAACCTAAAAGATATGGCTGTACTCGATCTTGGGAGGTGGCTCTATGCTGACCAAGGGACGAAGAAGATCCACCCTGTAATCTGAGAATACCACCTGAAAGGAGACCTTTGAAGACAGCCAAGAGACTGGATGAGCTGTAGAACCCGAAACTCAACCTCGGGAGAGTAGCCACTAGCTCCGTGATTCCATGCTAGAAGGAATACGAAGGCCTAGCCACCAAGTCATTGCTGAAGACCCAAGGGCCCCAATCTAGATAGATCCTCTGGATCCTAGGTATGAGTAGAGGAAATGATTGCTTGAAGGAGAGCCACTCCTTGAAAGTGAAAGGTGGTGGTGTGTGAAGAACTTCATGGCACATAGGGTCCCTCTCTGAATTGGAAGGAGTAGAAATAGGAGCTCTCTCTGAAGCCGGAGAAGAATTGGAAGCCCCCTCTGAGGTCGAAGTAAGAAAATCCCCCTCTGAATCCCAATCTGAGAGAGAAAGGGAATCCAACCACTCATGGCTCACGGACTGCGAAGCATTTGATGACAAAGGAAGTGCCGCCAGTAGTGCTGAAGAAGGTATCCGGGGCTTAGAAGAAGAAGCCGGAAAGCACCCAGAAGTGGCCTTTGGAACCTGAGCGGAAGAGGGTGGAGAAGATGGAGGCTCAGGATGAGCTAGGGGTGGGGAACAATCATGGGCTCTCAGGAGAGTGGACTGTGGAGGAGATGTGGGTCATGGAAGCCACTGTACTTGAAAGTGGGTGGGGAAAACCTCCGTGTAGTGGGGTGGTCTCTAGGAGGGCTCATCGCCTCGTAAGGCCTTAGAGCCTCTATGTGCTCGAAAGGACTTAGTGTGCGTCAGTTGTGGCTTATTGCGTTGAACATAATTCTCTGATAGCCGATGCAAAATGATCTCTGTGGCCCAGAAAGGAGAGGTGGCACAGGAAGTGCCAGGTGGGAGACGCATATACTTTGGGAGGGTGGGGAGTAAAGGTTGATGTTGACAGTCTTCGGTGGGATGACCGTTCGTGCTGCTGTAGGAACACCTAGTAAAAGGGCAATTGATCGGGGGAGACGCCATGGTACCGGTGTGACAAACTGGAGAAGGGAGGGTGGGAGGGAGAAAAAGGATATCTCCCAATGTGCGGCAGAAATGATAGAGAAATCAAATGTTGATGCCGAACTCGCCACCGGTCTTTGTCTTCTCTGATGAGGAGGATCTTTGTGGGAAAACATAGCCAATGAAGGCTGGATCTGATGTAGACGACAGTGCAGGAGAGAGAAAGACTAAAAACGCAGGTGAGAAGAGAGAGACTAAAAACGCAGGCTGTAGTAGAGAGAAAGGCTAAAAATGCTGGAAAAGCTAGTAGTAGCAATCAGTATGCTGAAATCAGCTCCAAACAGTGTGTGGTAGATTGGAAACAAGCACCGGACTGTTGTAGACAGTAATGGTCAGCTTGGACCACGATGTCCTCCGCATCCAGGGTGTGGGCAACAAGCTGAAATACCTGAAATCTGCAAAAACGAGATTGTTTTCTGAATGGAGAGTGATCAGCAACAGTTGCTTTGCTGTAAACAGCTACAAACTGTGGGCGGAAGGCTGGAAATAGGTGCCAGACTGTAGATGACAGCAAGGGACAGCTGAGATTGTGATGTCCTCCGCGAAAGGGGTGTGGGCAGCAAGCTGAAAACACCTGAAACCTGTAAAAACGAGATTTCGATGTAGCGGAAGCAGAAGAGAAGTGGATGTTGAACCAACCACCGGTCTTTGCCGTCATTGGAGTGGAGGATCTTTGCCGCTGTTTGAGTAGATCCAGCTCTGATACCATGTCAAAAGATGATGTACTAGCGAGACAGTAGGGTTTGCGGGGAGGAACACAGAGTGAACTCGGTAAACATGGATAAGAGAAGAGAAGAGAGAAGAAACTCTGATGAATGGAATGATGAAGATCTGAATCATGGAGTGAATGTGATACAAGGGAACAAGGGTGCTGTAGCACAAGGAAGATGATAAAGACAGCCACGAACCACGAACCGCAATGTCCTCCTGAAGGGGTGTGAGGGCAGTGGAGAGGCTGGAGAGAAGAGGCGACGGACTGAATGAATCAGCCGTAGGAATGAATGAGTGTCCTATAAATAGGTACAGTCAGTCTAGGATGGCGCCCCTTTTTGGGGCTGCAAACCCTAAACGCAAAACGCAGAAACGCAAAAACAGAAACTGCGGGTGAAGGGTTTCTCAATAGCAGGGTGTGCAAGAGTGTAGCATTGCGAAAGTGGATGTAGGGGCTGAGAGAGAGAGAGAGAGAGAGAGAGAGAGAGAGAGAGAGGACAATAAATACTAAAGATTGAAATATGAAAGCAAAGAATGTACACCGTGAGTAATGAAGGCATGCACTTAGCCTAAACTCACAATCTCTCATACAAAGTGTACATGACCACATGGGCCAGATCGTTAGAAATAGCTTGCAATAATGATTGCTAATGATTAGATCAGCTAGGTTGAAAATGACCAACTTGCAGCAATGAATGTGCTGATTGCTGTTAGATTTTTCGCTGACACTGGCTGCCCGCATTCCTCTAATTGGTTGCCTATGTTGTTTGATTGGATATTGGTTCACTATTTGCTCCCTGTGCTGTCCTTGCCCGACTGTTCAACCACCCTTTACCTGCTTGTCTGCCTGCTTGTCCAGGGATGATCCTCTAATATGCCCTCTCAGCTCTTGGACTGGTCATGAGATTGGGATTTGGAGTGCTGATATAAAGCAGCTTGAGTGAGAGCTTTGGTGAAGAGATTGGCCAAGTTTTATGCTATCTTACAATAACTCCACTATGATTGTGCCTTCCATATCTTCTCCCAAATGTAATGATAATGGATCTGGATATGCTTATTTCATGTGTGAAACAACGGGTTTTGAGCAATAGTTATGCAACTCTGATCGTTACATAGAATAGTACTAGCATGGCTTTGAGGACATCCAAGCTCTCCTAATAGTCTTTGATGCCACAAAGCCTCAGTGGTAGTAGACATTGCTCCATATTTTGCCTTTGTAGAAGAACGGGCCATCATTTGTTGCTTCTTGTTGCTCCATGAAATAGCTCATGTATTGAGTACGAAGCAACAACCATTGTTGATGGCCGATGATCAACATCTTTGGCTTGTTAAGCTAAAACACGCTTTACAACTGATTAGCATTTTTAAATAGTCCCAAAACACGCTTAATTAATGAAAAATGCAAATCTGGTGTGTGGTTTGAGAGGTTACAACGGTCCCCCCAAAATTCTAATTATTGGGGGTACCCTTCAACATTTATAAATAGACGGGCTGACCACCATTTAGCCTCGTCTGTTTGTGCAAGTTTCTCACTTTACCATGCAGATTTCAGCCATGAACCACCTATCATGTACTGTCTAGCCATCACCAAGTGCAACCCATCACTATCCAGCCCTAGGCAGCCTGTTTTCAGCCATCGCCCTATTGTTTGGAGATTTCCATCTACTGTGTCATTGTAGCACCTGATTAGCCTGCGTTTTTAGCATTTGTTGCCAAGCAACATGTTGCTACAATCTCTCTCACCGGGTGAGTGCTGTAGTACCAAGTTTTTTACTATCCAACAAGCTGTCTACATTAGCAAACACCTCTCTTGCTATTGCTTGATAGTTCTTTGTCTCAGGTGATCAATTTTCAACATTCCTTTGGTGGTACACTACTATGTTTACTAGAGTTCAGCCTTTGACTGCTATGTTTTGGTGACCAACTTACTATCCTTGATTATTTAGCACTCTCTCATCTTTGATTGGTCATAGCACTTGGGATCCGTCTTTGGTGGACATTACTCTTCGACACTGCATTGCTCTGCCCTTGGGCATTCTGTATACTCTTACATTCATTTACAACATTCATTCACTTCAGAGTTTCTTCTCTCTATGTTTGTGTTTGTGTTTGAGTTTTGAGTTTGTGTTTTGCATTTAGGGTTTGAGTTTTGCTTGTCTCTGTGTCTGAGTCTTTGTGTTTTAGTCTTGGTTGTACATGTTGTGTTTCCTCAATGCAAAACCTAGCATATCTTCACATGGTATTAGAGCTGGTACTCTTCTAAAGAGTATCCTATAGTGATTGTGGAGGTTAGTCTTTGTGTGACTCACACACGACTCGATTCTTACTCATAATGTCTCAAGCATCTTCTTCTTTGGATCCTATGATGCCCTATCAGGCTTCTCCATCATTGTAGGTTGTGAGAAGGCATTATGATCTTGAGGAGAAGGTAGACACACCTTCACATTTATCATCTTCTTCTTCTCGTTTTGGTCATCTTACAAATGAAGAGTTTGAGGAATATTTGCACATCATGTACAATTCAGTTCACACCCCTCCAACAAGTGTTACTACTCCGTCTGGACTGATTTGTGAGACTAGCCATCTCTTTGATCTTGGAGGAATTGTAACATTCCGCACATTCAGCGATCCATCTCCTTTATCTCTGCTAGGTCTTGTGTTAGATTCATATAAACCTTTTTGAGTCGTATGAGCCAAAACCTTCGCTGTTTCTTCTTTTGTTGTGCAGGATTTGGATGATTTTTAGTATGTTAAGTTTAATAGAGGAGGCTCTCGAAGCAGACACCCTTCATCATGTATATCTCTATCTTTTGTTTCATTTGAGCACGTAAACCACACTTTTCAACGTTCTCCCGTTCCACCACTATCTTCACATTTTGATCTACTCAAATCTTCATTCCAAAATCTTGGATTATATTGCACTTCCGCTCAAAGCACAATAGGGGTTGGATCTTCTATTTGCGCTCCACCATCTACCTACCCTTCAATCACTCCACCTCTTGGTGCATTTTTAGGGCCCAGGGGGAATGCTACCCTTTAACATTGTATCTTTCATCTATCCCCACTTTACCACATCCTTCCACTTTGGGATGGTTGTGATGGGCATCCCTCTCACTACCCTCAGACACTCACAAATCCCTCACATGACCTTTTAGATGTAGGGATATTCATCCTCTGCTTATGGACCATCGTCCCACATCCCTTGGGTCACTCCTACGCAGGGATTTCCATCCGTTGCTCCTTGTGTCCCGATCTCTCCACATGGGCTTCTCAGGCGGTTACCATATCCAGTCTGCCCATGCTCACATTTGGATCCGTTGTGCATACTTCCCGTATGCATGGTGGGCACTTTGGGATTACTTCCCAAGTGTACTCCACTCCACCTTCCTATCCTCCCTATCCACCCCACTTCCATTACACATCTCCATCTCTTAGCACTACCACTCTTGTTGCAACGGCAAAAAATCCTTTAGAGATAAGACTCGTTTTAACAGGTGGAATTTTACCACTTGGTCAAACTTCATGTAGGAATTGCTTGAATCTCAAGGACTTTGGGATCTCATCGTCGGTACTAACAGACCCTTGATTAGCTCACCCTATGCTAGACCTTGTCATTGGTATTGGGACCCTCAATTAGCTCACCTTGATCACATCCATCAATGAAGATCCCGTAATGCCACAATCAATGTTGAGTTAATGCAAGGGTTGCTTCTTGAGTTTCACTCTCAATTACAGCATTTTCCCCTCGCATCTGAGTATTGAGTCATCTCATTGATCGCTATGCGGTTTGAGACCGCACTCAACGTATCAATCTTGATCTTAAGCTTCAGGAGTTTTCCATGAACGAAGGGGATGTTTGGAAGTTAAGTTGGCCGAATATTGGTGGTTACTCATAGTGTTTGCCACTATTGACTCCTCGAAGTCAGATGACGATCAAGTCTCGTTCTTCTTAAACAAACCTTTTGAGGTTATACGGATGAGAGCGACTATGCATTAGGTGTTGTTTTTTATCAGGATGGTCAACCTATTGTATTCAAGAGTTGTAAGCTTGCTGATGCCCAAATGCGTTATACCATTCATGAGAAAGAATTGTTGGCAATCATCCATGCACTTAAATTATCCCGTCATTATTTGTAAGATGCCTAATTTATTATTTGGACGAACCATTATTCATTGAGATATCTATCTGATTAACTTGATCTCTATGGCTCCATGGCGAGATGGGTGGAGCTTATGCAAGACTTTGACTTTGAACTCGTTTTAGGAAGGGTGAAACTAATATGGTTGCAAATGCTCTCAATCGAATTCTTGTAGTCAATGCCGTGTTCTTCTCTGAAAATTTGACTGATTTCTATCTTTCTCTTAAAGAGCATTGCCAAAACAATTTTCACTTTGGTAAGATTTGGCAACTAATTCAAGGGGAATCTAGTACTCGGGAAGCTTTGGCAGTTCAGATGCTCATAAGCTAGCTATTGAGAGAAAGATGGCGGAAAAGTATTCCATTTGTAATGGATTGTCACAACTCTATAGAAACAGAATTTGTATCATTTTTCATTAATTTGTCTATATAATGATTTATTAAATTTGTTTGCTTTGCACTAATTAGATATAAAGAAAAGTGCATTGGAGCTGGCCACTGATGAGTGGTCATAGGTTATGGTGGACCCACGCGGTGAGTTAGAGAAAAGATAGATCACACTTCCACCTACATGGCCCAATTGGGCGCCTGTGACCAGAACTCACGCATATCAGGGTTAGACTCGCACATAGAAAGGATTGATGCCTTGAAGTGTGGGCTAGATCCACCAGAACAGACAGTTACAATCAACAAGATGGCATGATCATGAAATGCTTGTACAATGTGCATGTGTGGGCTGAAAGCTTGAAATGCACATTTCTTTGCATAGGAAAGTCACATGAAGATTCTAATACCGTTTTTGCGATGTACACGGAAAAAGCTTTCATATGACACCCATATTGGGGGGTCCCTAAATTTTAGGAGCCTCGAATTAGCCTAAAAATGCTAGTCCTAAAAAATAGGGATGCCATTCTAATTAAGGATAAAAATGAATTGATCAACCAATTTTGTCATATGAATGCTCAATGTTTGTACGAGAGAGAGTTGGCAAAGACACAAGGGACAAAATGGGATTGATTAGAGGGAACACCAGTCATTTGTGTCATGAGATAGGTCTCTATTTATGTGTATAACAATTAGCAAGTGCATGAGGACAAAGAGTGACTAAAAGAATTAGTGAATTGTCTAGCTAGGATCTAACTTGCACGTGAGACAATTCTTTATTATTATTAAAGAGTCAAAATAATACTCAATTTTTTTAATTTTCATATTAAAAAGTAATATTTAATTAGCTCTTCCCTAAGGGACTTGGGTTGAGCAGAAATACATTCCTTCAGGGGGGGGTTGCCCATCTTCAACCCTCAATCTTGTCTCCGTTACTTTTACATTTTCATGGCTGTAATTTTGTGAGTAATTTTCATTTTCAGCTTTAAGTGTTCATTCTCTTTTATATTAAATCTCGAAAACAAGCGAATATCATAATTGTTAAGCATACTACGTTGTTCGGGGCGTTTACATGGATTACTTTTTAAACAAGGCGAAGTGTATGTGTCCGATGATGAGGATATCCGCAGAAAAATTTCATACAAGTGTCATGATGTGTTGAGCACTGGACACCCTAGCACACTGGACTTTGGCTTTGGTCACTCGTTATTTTTATTGGCCGTTATCGGAGTGTGCAAGGTTGAAGGTCTACTACAAGGGTAAGAGACAAGAAGGTGTAGGGAGATTGAGAGACAAAATAAGATGAAAGAAAGAGAATTTAGAATTTGGAAGATTTAATGGAGACAAATAGAGGTGAAATCGAGTGACTTCATTTCATATTGCTTAGTAGAGCAATGAATCTACATTACATCTTATAGATTTGATAGATATACCCAAGACAAACGCATATGCATACACTTGGGATGAGAGCCCAACACAAACTGAGACTATCGCTTAGTATACGTAGTGATACATGAATAATCTCTGTTGAACATAATTCAAAAGCTATAGGTAACCCTGAAAATGTCACACATCTATCAATCTGTTGATGGAAGATGATAGGTAGCATCCATTATAGACAAGACCATGAAGCACTTCAGCCTTGTAAGAAGCAAAACATGGTACAAATGTTGCTCCAAATCCAAATAGAACTCTATTTTTGTTATCTATGCTATGCCAATCAAGGGTAGAGATCAAGAATCAAGTGGTAGAACTCAAGAGAAGCTGTGTTTGAGCATCAAAATTTCATTTTCAAATTGCTGCCTTGTTCTTGATTGTTATTCATAGTCCAAAATAGTCCACATAAAGAGCGTAAACCCATCAAAACTCCTCCTTGATTATCAAGGAAAATGTCCCTATTGTTTGGGACAAAGAATCAAGTGATAGATTACACCAAAGACCCTATAAGGGAGGAAGATATGTTGAGAAACCACTTCTTCAGTTCACACACTTCATTTAGGGTTTTGCATTGATAGCTCCAAAAAGGGTTGTGTCCATAATTTAGCCATTTTTTCAGTGGGTGTCCCTTTAACAACCGCCGAAGCCACAGTCTCACATGTGGTGCCTCTTGCTACTCCATTCTTCTTGCTACCATGGGGTGCTTCTTGGTTCTCCAAGAGATAGCACCAGCATCCAAGGTAAAACAATAACTTGTAGTAGATCGCCTTTGATCCACATCGCTAGTCCAATCTAAATCACTTCAGCCTGCAAGAACAAGATTTGAAGCACCTGTACCTGTTGGATAATGAATCCCTAAGTCGGAGGTCCCCCTCAGATACTGGAGTATCCTTTGAGCAGCCTGCCAATGCACGTGTTGAGGTGCACTCATGAACCCAACCAAGAGACCGGCAACAAAACATAGATCAACCCGTGTGTTGAGGAGCCAAATCAATGATTCAATCAGCTGATGGTAGCGAGTAGCATCCGCCAAAGGAGAAGCTGCGTATGAAGTGGCCTTCCAGTTTGAATCCATAGGAGTAGAAATGGACCGACAATCTTCCATCTCAAAAGACACCAAGAGCTCCTGTACATATCTTTGCTGAGAGATGAAAATCCCCCTCGGAGATTGATAAATCTCGTGGCCCAAAAAGAAATGGAGAAGTCCTGAAGCCTTCATCTCGAACTTCTGATGTCGGGCTGCCTTCGTCTCGTCGACCTTCAGGGTATGATCACCTGCAACAATCAAGTTATCAACATGCAAAACAAACAACACACGACCTCCCTCGGAAGTGTGCACATAAAGCTACGGATCGGCCCTAGAGTGCCGATATCTCAACTTGGTGTGGAGAAACGAATCAATTTTCTCATTCCAAGCATGCAGAGCTTCTTCAGGCCATACAAGGTGTTCTTTAACCCGTAAACCTTTCCATTTGAGGAACCAAAGCGAGGAGGCTGCTCTACATAGATCTCCTCCTTCAAATCACCATTCAAGAAGGCTGACTTCACATCCAACTTGAAAACAGGCCTATGACCAACCAAGGCAAGAACAGCACGAATAGTCTCCATGCGAGCTGTAGGGGCAAAAGTATCATGGAAGTCAACACCTGGGCGCTGTGTAAAACCTTTAGCCACAAGGCGAGCCTTGTGCTTATCCAACGAGCCATCATTATGGTACTTGGTCTTGAAGATCCATTTGACACCAATCACCTTCTCATGAGAGAGATGAGGCACAAGGAACCAAGTGCCATTCCGCTCAACAGCCTCCAACTCGGCTTTCATTGCCTTTCGCCAATGATCAGACTATAAAGCCTCCTTCAATGATGTAGGTTCTCTACCCTGCATAACACGGAACATCAAATAGTAGTTAGAGCAAACAAGCTCTTTAGAAAGTGCCTAGTGCCTCTGTGACCTCTGCGGTCCATCCTGCGGTTCCCACTCCTTAGGGACCCCCTCGATCCTTGAATCGCGGAGTGTATCACGTGCCCAATGAGGAGGAGGCCGAATGTCTCCCTGGCGCTCCTCATCTATTGAAGACTTGGGTATATCCACTGATGGGAGCTCCACTGGGGTAGCTAGTGGAAGAGAAGACTTGGAATCTGAAGAAGAATCTTCATCAAGAGGCTTTGGCTCCAAAGGAACTGTCTCGAGAGCTTAACTCTCCCTTGGATCTCTAAGTACGGGGTGCTTCCCCCCTCTGTGACCGGAACTTCCACAAACCGCACATCTCGGCTCATGTAGACATCCCGCTTTATGGGATAATACAAGCGATAACCTTGGGAGTGGGAGTTGGAGCCAACAAAGACCTGTCGTCGGGAAGCCGCCTCAAATTTGTCACGTTGCGTCTTCGGGATGTGCACATAGGCATCACACCCAAAGATCTTGAAATAAGAGACATTAGGCTTAGTCCCAAAGTAAGCTTTAAAAGGTGTCATCCTGTCAATGGCTGAAGTGGGGGATCGATTTAGGAGGAGGACTACCGTAGTCACTGCCTCGGCCCAGAGAAACTAAGGTGTCTGGCCGGTGCTTCATCATGGTGCGTGCCATCTTGATCACACCTCGGTTCTTCCGCTCCAAAATGCCATTCTCTTGAGGAGTGTTGGTATTAGGAAACTCTAGGTGAATGCCTTTATCTGCACAAAAACGAGCTAACTCATTAGAAACAAATTCACCACCCTCGTTTGATCGCAAGGTCTTCAATCTTCGACCCGATCGGTTATCCTGGAAGAGAAGCCAATCCTTGAAGTGGGAGAAAGCCTCTAACTTCAGCGTCAAGAAGTAGGCCCATGTCATCCTATTGTAGTCATCTACGATCAACATAAAGTATAAGCTCCCCTTCAAGACTCATTCCTCATCAGGCCACAAAGATCCGTAGATACAAGCTCCATAGGTGAAGTAGACCACCTCGAAGTTGTGTTGGGAATCGCATCCCTATGCTGCTTCCCACGAATGCAGGAGACGCATGGCTGCTGGCTCACCACTATGTCTGGCAAACCTCCAACAAGCGAGCCTTGCAATGCCTTTCGAAGATACTCATAGTTCAAGTGGCCAAATTGAGCATGCCATAGCAGGTAAGAAGAAGAGAGGTAAGAGCGGAAGAAGACTTCAATTTGTAGATGCCATTCTCCTCATACCCTAAAGAGAGAACCTTCCTCGATCCACGATCAAGAACTCCAACAAGTTATAACATCACTGTCAAACTCTTTAAGAGACCAAGAGAATAAATCTTATGTACCAAAAGCAAATGATGTCCTAAACCTGGCACATGCAACACCTCGGAAGTGTGGGTACCACCACATCCATCTGGAATTAGCTGCATCTCACCCCGTGCAACAATAAACATAGAAGAACTGTCTTCTATGAGAATTTGCCCATGCGAGGGTCGCAAATGGGCAATGCCAATTGTTGAAGGAGTCATGTGCCATGAGGCACGGCTTTTCACGATGCACTCTTGAGCTGCTTGGAGAGCTGTCATTGCAGCATCAAAAGTCTTCGGTGTAGAGTCCTCAATGACCACTAGGTGTAGAAAAGCAGTTGATGAGGGTGCAATCATCGCACCAGAATCCTTCATGTCCTTCTTGGTGTCCTTCTTGTCCTTGTCACCATGTCTTTGGAGGAAATGGGCTTTCCCGCATTCCGCATCTGCACCTCCAAAGAAACCCTCTTCATTAGGGTCATTTGGTTGTACATATGGTCAAGCTCTAGCCATATCCGTCGAGCCACCGTCAGAAAAAGACAAAAAAAGAAAAGAACGAATCTTGGCATTCAGCTTGTCCCAGACTAGGCCTTGGTCAACTTCGCATGAGCATTTGAAGAGAGTTGGGACTCATCTCTCACCGAGGGCCGGTTGATCTCCTCCATCACAAGCTCCGCCAAATCATAAGACTCCAATATGGCCTACATCATCACATGCCATATGTGGTAATTGTCGCCATCCAGCTTTTGATCTGATGGAAGAGCTAGTAAGACAAGTGTGACGAAAACTGCTAGGGTTTGCACTGAGGACACACAGAGTGTACGACCACGACAGAAACACAAAGAGACAGACATCGACACAGAGGGCAAAACTCAAACCCCAAACACAAAACTCAAAACTCAAACCCTAAACACAAAACTCAAAACTGAAACACAAAAACTCAAACACAAACAGAAGAAGGGAGAGAGAGAACACAACTCTGAAGTGAATGAATGCTGTAAATGAATGTAAGAGTGTACAATGTGCTCAAGGGCAGAGCAATGTCGGAGTGTGATGTCCACCGTAGACGGATCCTAAGTCTGTGACCACCAGTCAGAGTGTAGGAGTGCTGAATAGTGAATGGCAGCAGGCTGGTCACCAAAACGTAGCAGTCTGGAGGCTGAAAACTGGTAAACGCAGCAGTGTACTATCGATCGGAGGCTGGAAACTGTCCACAGTCTGTTGTAAACAGCAGGCTGAAACAGTGTCTGAGAGTGTCAAGGCTTGCAATGCTGAAAACGCAGGCTGGGTGACCTTGGAGATGATGGACAGCAGGCTGAATAGGAGTCTGGGACAGTCTAGAGCAGTCACCAGCAGCTGAGAGTTGTCGCCCACAGCAACGGACAGGCTGAAGATAATGTGGTTGCAGTCGATGATGGCTGGATAGCAGATGGAGGTGGGCTGCAGGCTGGAAACTAGGCGCCAACAGCAGCAAAGGGTGTGTGGGCTAGTGTAACGTGTAAACAAGGATGATGGCTGAATGGGGGCAGCCTGTCTATTTATTGATGTGGAAGGGTGCCCCAAAAATTAGGGTTTCCACTAAACTCTCACGAACCGCTCCCCGTTTTAGGGTTTTACTCTAAAAGAACGTTTTTAGTGTGTTTTGGGGCTGTTTGAGAGGCTAATTAGCAAGTAATGCATATTTTAGCTCAACACCCCCTCTCAGGCTCAAAATTGAGCCGAAAGGTTAGGCCAGCCATTGTGATGTTTATGTACCCCAAGGCGTCCCACCCAAAAGCAGCCAAGGCCTTGGACAAAGGGTACACGTCGACTTTCCAGTGGCCTACCTGGACTACAGAGACGATTGGTATCTTACCAAGGGAATCCGAGTAGTCACCCCAGAGAGGATAGGGCATCGGACAAAGGGTGCACGTCGGCTGCCCAATGACCTACCAAGCCCTACAAAGGCAGATGGAACTGCATGGAATTTTTTATTTTTATTCTTATTTTGATTTTTTTTGAATAAGTGAAGTAAATTTGATGGGATGCGGCCAATTGAGTAAAAGTGACCCAGAAGACGGGAGTAGGGAGGGTACACCCAACACATTACAAAACAGTACAAGCTAACCCATCCACTCAGGGTGTCGATGACGAGGAAAAATAGGTGATGAGATATCCATGTGATGAAGAAGGATGGGGGTGTGGTAACAATAGCCGCCGGTGGAAACACCTTAGGATTCACGCAAGTGGTGCTCTGCACAATGAGATGCAAAGTATGTAGGGTAGCTAGATGATGATGGTTTTCATACCACCTTTGGTGATGGAAAATGGAAGATCTGTAAGGGATTTAGGGTTATTGCCAGAGGTTGCAAGAGTGATACGTTGTATCCACTCCATGTATCTAGTGTGCAGACCATGTTGTTGCCGTGACCAAGCAGCCAAGTGTTTCTTTGTGGCATGGCCGGTTGGGACACATGAGTCAAACAGGAATGAAAGTGCTTTCTCGTTTGGGTTACTTGCCTTGCCTTTGTTATGCTGATTTTGAGCATTGTGATTATTGTATTTATGGCAAACATGCATAGACTTCTCACAAAAAGTCTCTTTCTTTGAAATCTTCTCCTCTAGAGTTAGTACACTTAGATGTATATCAAATGCCAGGATTATCTTTAGGGGGAAAGAAATATTTTGTTACCTTTATCGATGATGCTACACGGAAAGTATGGGTTTACCCTATTCGTAGCAAGGATGAAGTGCTTGACAAGTTTAAAAAATTCTTCGCATTGGCTGAAAATCAGAAAAATAAGACACTTAAGTGTCATTGCTCTAACAATGGTGGGGAATATGTGTCCAAAGCCTTTCAGCCATTTTGTGACAGCAAAGGGATAAAGAGGGAGCTCTCTGCCCCTCATAATCCACCCCAAAATGGAGTTGCAGAGTGTATGAGACAGGATAGCAAGAAATGGTATAAAGCCATGCTCTCAGAGATGGAATCTCTTGAAAAAAATGGCACTTGGGACTTGGTGCAGTTGCCTAAAGGGCAGAAAACCCTTCCATGCAAATGGGTTTACAAAATGAAAGTCACTTCTGGTTCCTCACCAAAGTACAAAGCGAGATTGGTTGCAAAGGGGTACAAGTAGGAGCATGGAATTGACTTTGATGATATTTTCTCTCCTGTAGTCAAGATGACTACATTGAGAACCATTTTGGGCTTGGTTGCAGCTGAGGATATGGAGCTCATACACATGGATGTAAAGACCGCGTTTTTACATGGTGATCTGCATGAAGACAGATATTTGTAGCAGCCTGAAGGGTTTGTTGAATAAGGGAAAGAACAAATGGTATGTAAACTCAAAAGGAGTTTGTATGGGCTGAAACAAGCAACCATTGTACCTAAAAAAAACGTGTTCACTCTACACTCTGCTCTCTCGCACTCTCCCTGTCTCTCTCACTGCGTGTAATGACTGTCTGTCTTGATCTCCGTGCCTAATCGATTCCTTCAAAACAGAAGAAGGGAGAGAGAGAACACAACTCTGAAGTGAATGAATGCTGTAAATGAATGTAAGAGTGTACAATGTGCTCAAGGGCAGAGCAATGTCGGAGCGTGACGTCCATCGAAGACGGATCCAAAGTCTGTGACCACCAGTCGCAGTGTAGGAGTGCTGAATAGTGAATGGCAGCAGGGTGGTTGCCAAAACGCAGCAGTTTGGAGGTTGAAAACTGGTAAATGCAGCAGCGTACCACCGATCGGAAGCTGGAAACTATGCACAGTTTGCTGTGAACAGCAGGCTGAAACAGTGTCTGAGAGTGTCAGGGCCTGCAATGCTGAAAACGCAGGCTGGGTGACCTTGGAGATGATGGACAGCAGGCTGAACAGGAGTCTGGGACAGTCTAGAGCAGTCACCAGCAGCTGAGAGTTGCCGCCTACAGCAACGGACAGGCTGAAGATAATGTGGTTGCAGTCAATGACGGCTGGATAGCAGATGGAGGTGGGCTACAGGCTGGAAACTGGGCGCCGACAGTAGCAGAGGGTGTGTGGGTTGGTGTAACTTGCAAACAAGGATGATGGCTGAATGGGGGCAGCCTGTCTATTTATAGATGTGGAAGGGTGCCCCAAAAATTAGGATTTCCACTAAACTCTCTCGAACCGCTCCCTGTTTTAGGGTTTACTCTAAAAGAGCATTTTTAGTGTATTTTGGGGCTATTTGAGAGGCTAATCAGCAAGTAATGCTTATTTTAGCTCAACATCCCCTCTCAGGCCCAAAATTGAGCCAAAAGGTTAGGCCAGCCATTGTGATGTTTATGTACCCCAAGGCATCCCATCCCAAAGCAGCCAAGGCATCGGACAAAGGGTGCACGTCGGCTACCCAGTGGCCTGCCAAGCGCTGTAAAGGCGGATGGAACTACATGGAATTTTTTATTTTTATTTTTATTAAATAAGCGAAGTAAATTTGATGGGATGCGGCCAATTGAGTAAAAGTGACCCAGAAGACGGGAGTAGGGAGGGTACACCCAACACATCACAAAACAGTACAAGCTAATCTATCCACTAAGGGTGTCGATGACGAGGAAAAATAGGTGATGAGATATCCATGTGATGAAGAAGAATGGAGGTGCGGTAATAACAGGCGCCGGTGGAAACAGCTTAGGATCTACGAAAGTGGTGTTCTGTACAATGAGATGCAAAGTATGCTACATGCTGAAGAATGCTCATGCAGCAGGTGCCACTTGGACAGTGTCCCTCGTGGGGAAATTGTTTATTTACCGAAGCGCCCTAGTAGAAGGATGATGTAATCATGCAATGCAAAGGGTAAGGTACAACAGGGGGAAGAAGCCCATGTCGAAGACAGTGCTGAAGCTTGTAGAATACCAAGAAGGGTAGGAACCCCCTCTCAACCTGGATGTAGATGCCAAAGAACGAAGAGGAGCCTGATGTCGGTCTTTATATGGTGCCGAGAACCATAAGGAATGAAAGAAGGTGAAGTGGATGAAGTGGATGAAGCACCTCGCTAGAAGAGCAAGGTAGAAGTCACCGCCATGATAGCATCGAGAGAGATGTTGTACGATCCGCCTGTAGAATACCAAGAAGGGTAGGAATCCCCTCTCAACCTGGATGTAGATGCCGAAGAAGGAAGAGGAGCCTGATATCGGTCTTCATATGGTGCCGAGAACCATAAGGAATGAAAGAAGGTGAAGTGGATGAAGCACCCCGCTAGAAGAGCAAGGTAGAAGTCACCGCCATGATAGCATCGAGAGAGATGCTGCAGGATCCGCCTCGGGAGGGGAAACCGCCATGCTAGAAGAAGAGCAAGCACTCCTAGAATGATGAAACCATGAAAGGATTGGTGTGCATCCCCACGTCTCTAGCCCAGGTAGGATCAAAGCAATTTGCAAGTTAGCCCTACACTGAAAGACAAAACCTTGCAAAAGAGATGAGAATCTGTAAACATAGAGATTAGTGGTGAGATGCTCCAAAGCAAAACAGTAGAGAAAGAAAATCTAACTCAAAATAAATGCAATGAATGTGTATGTGTGTGAGTAAATGCAGCAAAAGACAAAAAAATGGAAAAGCTAAGGACAATGAATGCTATGGGCCTGATTCTAAGAGTTTGAAAAATGAATACTAGACTGACCTAGGGTATCAGAAGGACCTAGAGACATGCAAGTCGAAGAAGGTGGCTACCAACGCGTATGTCCAGTAGCAGGGTTCTGCCAAGGGAACGCGTGATGAGGTAGAGAGCAAGGTGAGATGGATGCATGAAGTGCAACGGAATCAAAACCTGCCCTGCAGACCAATTAGCCAATCCCTCAGGGATAGTGAAAGAGATGGGCCATTGAGGCTGTACTCAAACCACCTGTCCAACAGCAACGGCGGGTGCTGAAGGAGCACATGGAGCAGGAGTGGAAAGCGTAGCCCCACTGGACTGTGCAGTCGCAGCGGTCTGCTGAGGTTTTTTAGATGGAAGACCTTGGGTCTTAGAGCGACACTCCTCATCCACATGGCCTGCTCTCTGGCAATGTGTGCGAAATCGGTTTTTCTTTGGGAGTTGCTGCCAGATGGGTTTAGATTCTTTGGTTCCATCTGAGGAAGAGGAGTCACCCTTTGATTGGCTTGCCTTTGCATCTAGCGAGTTCTTGCCACTAGTGGTTGTCCCACACGAAGAAGAGGCAACCAACCCTCTCTGCTCTAAATAAGGCTGTGATGAGGATTTTTTGTGGACTTGATCATACAGCCTCACGTAACTCAACAACTGGCACACAAACTCATAGAAGGTTGGCAATCTAGGTTGGGAGATGATGTGTTGAATGAAATTGAAGTACTTGTTTGGCAACTTATTCAAGAAGAATGTAACCTGATCGTCATCTGACTTTGGATGAAATTGAAGTACTTGTCCGGCAACTTATTCAAGAAGAATGTAATCTGATCGTCATCTGACTTTGCAGAGCTAGTAGTGGCGAACTCGGCAAGTAACCGCCGATATTCAGCCAGCTTGACTTGTAGATCATCCCCTTTCTTAATAGAGAACTCTTGAAGCTCAAAGTCGAGATTGATGCGTCGAGTACGATCATGAGCCGCATAGCGGTCGAGAAGGTGACTCTAACGCTCTGACTCAAGTGGGAAGTGGTGCAACTAAGAGTGAAACTTAGGAAGCAATCCTTGCATCAGCTCAACATTGGCTGTGGCATTGCGGGCTTTCCATTGATGGATGTAATCAGGGTGAGCTAGTCGAGGCTCCGGCATAGGCTATAGACCAATGACGAGGTCCCAAGGACCTTGAGACTCAAGCATTTGTTGCATGAAATTAGACGAAGTGGTGAAATTTGACGCGTTAAAACGTGTCTTATCCGTGAAGGCATTCTTGGCCGTTGCAACTGGAGTGGTAGTGTTCGGAGATGGATAGTGTGAAAAAGTGTAGTGTGGGTAGGATGGGGGAGTGGAGTACACTTGGGAATGAACCCCAGAGTGCCCACCAGGCATGCGCGTAGTGTGCAAGGTGGATCCATAGGTAGAGATGGGTTGACTAGGCATGGGCATGGTAGCCATATGAGGAACCCAAGGAGGTGGAACGGGAACACGGTGAGCAAAAGATGGGAATCGGTGCGTAGGTGTAGCCCAAGGAGAGTGTGAAGATGCACCATAAGTTGAGGATGGAAACCCCTGCGTATGAGTAGTCATGGGAGATGTGAATCTGGGGATAGTGAGGGGGATGCCCATCACAGCTGTCCCAGGAGTTATGGGTGTGCTCCTTTGCTGAAAGGCGAGAGGCATTGTGTTAAAGGGTGGCATTCCCCCTAACGAAGTACCATGGTGCAAAGAGGTAGAGAATGGGGTGGAGAAGGAAAAGGTGCTAGGAGCGGAGATGGAAGATCGAACCCCTAGGGTGTGTGATGCAGATGTGGAGTGTAATCCAAGGTTTTGGAAAGATGATGAGAGGTGATCAAGGTGTGATATAGAAGAGGGTGGGATGGGAGGAAAGTGAGAAGTGTGTGTGACATGCTCAAATGAAACAGAAGTTGTAGATGTACTTGAATTTCGTATGCTTCGTGAGCCCCCTCTATTGAAGTTCACATGGGCAAAGCCATCTGGATCTTGTACCTCAAAAGAAGAAATAGGCGAGGGTTTTGATTCATGGAACACAAAAGAATTGTACAAACTTGACATTGGACCTGGTTGAGATGATGAAGATGGATTGCTAGACGTTCCGAATGCTGTATGTCCTCCATGATCGGAGAGGTGGTCAGCCTCACCAACCGGTCCGGATGTTGTAGCAAAATTGGTAGGAGGGGTGTAAACATCACCGTACTTATTGCGATAGTACTCCTCAAAGTCCTCCTCTGTCATGCTAGTGAAATCTAGTGAAGGTGGAGTGTCGTTCTCCTCACTGAGTCCATAATGCCGTCTCAGGGCCTTCAATGATGGAGAAGCTTGATAAAACATCATAGGAAGTGGAGAAGGTGGTGTCTGGGACATTGTGATTTGGTTAGGAGTTGTATTGTGTGCCTTGCACAAAGACTAGCTCTCCACAATATCCGCATGATACTCTTTACAAGAGCACTAGCTCTGATACCATGTGAAGGAAACTGCTAGGGTTTGCACTGAGGACACACAGAGTGCACGACCACAACAAAAACACAAAGAGACAGACACATTCACATAGGGGAACACTCAAAACTCAATCCTTTAATGCAAAACTCAAAACTCAAACACAAAAACTCAAATACAAACAGAAGAAGGGAGAGAGAGAACACAACTCTGAAGTGAATTAATGCTGTAAATGAATGTAAGAGTGTACAATGTGCTCAAGGGCAGAGCAATGTCGGAGTGTGACATCCACCGAAGAGGGATCCCAAGTCTGTGACCACCAGTCAGAGTGCTGAATAGTGAATGGCAGCAGGCTTGTCACCAAAACACAACAGTTTGGAGGCTGGAAATTGGTAAACGCAGCAGTGTACCACCGATTGGAGGCTGGAAATTGTGCACAGTTTGCTGTAAGCAGCAAGCTGAAACAGTGTCTGAGAGTGTCAGGGCCTGCAATGCTGAAAATGCAGGTTGGCTGACCTTGGAGATGATGGACAACAAGCTGAACAGCAGTCTGGGACAGTCTGGAGCAGTCATCAGCAGGTGAGAGTTGTCAACTACAGCAATGGACAGGCTAAAGATAATGTGGCTGCAGTCGATGAGGGCTGGACAGCAGATCGAGGTGGGCTGCAGCCTGGAAACTAGGCGCCAACAGCAGTAGAGGGTGTGTGGGCTGGTGTAACCCGCAAACAAGGATGATGGCTGAATGGGGGCAGCTTGTCTATTTATAGATGTGGAAGGGCGCCCCAAAAATTAGGGTTTCCACTAAACTCTCTTGAACCGCTCCCCTTTTTAGGGTTTTACTCTAAAAGAGCATTTTTAGTGTGTTTTGGGGCTGTTTTAGAGGCTAATCAGCAAGTAATGTATATTTTAGCTCAACAACAGGCACCTTCCGGTCCATGATCGCATGGAACTTTATGTCAGTCTTTGTAGACATATTCACCTACAATGCCTGCACAAACACAAAAGAACCCCCCTTTGATTGTGAAAATGCAGCCTGCTAGGATTCTTATCTCTGTGTCCCGAACCTTCTTCAGCCGCCAGATGCGATGAAAAGGTAATATCTATACTTGAAGGCCAAAAACACAGCCTTTTTCCTTCTCTACCAGTAGAAAAACAACAGCGACTTCAGCAAATCTTCTCTTTTCTCGCATGCTCATGCTCGCCTCAGTCTTGTTTTGATGCGCAACCCACTTGCTTGCATTTGAATGCTGAAAATGCAGCCTTGTGTCGTGTTGAAAACTCCTCTTGAGATAGGTCAGTCCTTCAATGCTATGATACAATGTCAGAGTGAAAAATCCTCTTCAGATAGGTCCACCCTAGGTCAGTCCTTCAATGCTATGATACCATGTCAGAGTGAAGCAATGCGGAAGCGAATGACCATGACAGAGGGAACGGAGAGAGAAGAGAGAGAGAAAGAGATAGTGAAACACCGAAAATCTGTAGTGAAGAATGCTGTATAAGGATGCAGAATTATACATGGGCGCAGAATGAATGTCTGCTCATGTCTTCGCATTGAGGACCTCTATCTCCGTCAGCCCCGAGTGCTGTCTTAGTCACCAACATGCTGAAATCTTTCAAATACAAGTATGGAAGTCTGCTGGAAACTCAGCCTTAAAAAGGCCGAAAAGAATGCCTTGAAAGATGTCCCAAAATAACCAAGTCGGCTGCATTTAATGCAGCTGATTGTAGTCGGAGAGTCCGACTGCTGCCACGTGGCACTATTGACGTGGTAGGAGACGACTCTTAACAAAAACCTGTCATTGTACTATGCATTGTCGTGTCAGTCCATAATGCAAATGATAACATTTTGGCCACTCCTTTATTCTGTCTCTATATGCTTTTGCTAATGCCTTAATGATAGGCGGGTGTCCCCTTTCACTCGTCATTACCTTTTGGATTATATGTGGTGGTTAGAGCCAACGTAATTCCCAACCATGAGATGATCTCGCGAGCCTTGTGCATCCAATTCCCTTCTGTTAGCTGTAATCTTGCCAACCTATCCATATTGGCAAAACACCTCTTCCAAGAGAAATCTACAAACGGCCTACGTAGTCTTCATACTGAGAGCTCTTTCCTCCATCTGGTTTGTCACGTCCTCTTGTGCGAGTACAAGATATCGCATTTGCTAGAGATCTGTAGGCATTGTCACTAAATCAACGACCCATTTATAGTACATGGACAATGGATAAGTCGGTTGCAATCCATCTCTATGTCTGACAACAGAATACACCTAGCAAGTATTGCATGACTACATAGTGTGCAATGTCTTGATACTTGCCCTGCCGTTAGTATCTCACTTTTATCTTCTTGAAGGTGTCCCATACACATCTGTGACCAGCCCATAAACTCTAGTGGAACTCCCGCATAATCTGTACTTGTGTGGCTCTATCTCCAAGAACTCACAATTGAGCTCCCGGCTTCTTCCTAGCATGCTTCCATATATAGCCGTCTTTCAAGAAAAACCCATAGGCCTTCCTCTTTATCCTTTTAAACTCCTCTTTTGTCCAGTCTTCCCTCTTGAATATAGTGCTGAGATATTGTCCTATTCTCACCTATTCACCTGCGTATTCATTTTCTAGAAACATCTCCATAGCTGAAACATAGCATTTATGATGTTTTCTTACTGCTGTACATGCTTTTTCCATGGCTGAATACTCCTTTATAGTTGCCAAATTCCCTGCAACAGCAGCATTTCTAGATAGTGTACCTGTTGTACTTGCTTAATTCTTTGATGCTCCAGCATTTATGATAGCTATATCAGTAGCTGCATTTACAGCAGCTGAAAACTGATTCCTTGCTGTACTACAAGCGTTTTCAGCAGCCAATTCATCCTCCTCTTCATCCTCAATCGTGTCCTTGATAACATATCAGCCACTAGATTATCCTTGCTTGCAATATGCTGTAACTCAGGGTTCAATGACTCAATGTAAGCTATCTGACCTAACATAGCAATGTTCGGTGTAGCGTAGCTAGAAATCATGCCCAATAATGGTAGACAATCTGTTTCAACAACATGTGCTCTCACAAAGTGCTCCTTGTCACATTTGAGAGCTATTGCAACTCCCCCAAGTTCTCTCTTCACTTGTGGATACCGACATTGCCTCTCATTCAACACCTTTGCCATAGACCTCCCATTCACATAATATACCTTCTTCAATGTTGGCATAGAATTCAACAACTTCTGTAATTTCCGAATAGGCTTCGTATGCTTTCTCTCCCAATAAAACTTTTGCCCCTTCCTCAATAACTTATAAAGGCTTTCAGCATGTACCCAAAAACCTTCTAACTTTTGATACATTGGAGTAGATCTCTTGCAACCTGTTAATGCCATCAATCTTAATTGGTGAGGGCTTTCTACCATAAGGGCCACATATATGCCCTACAATCAGTATGTCCTTAACACCAAAGACAAACTTTGCACTTGATAGAGTGAGATGCACGTCCTCTATTCAAGTCAAAATCTTTTCGCAATCAGCTATGTGGTCAACAACAAACATTGTGCAACCCTTCTCATTCAACTCCTTATTCTTCTCATGCACCTCACAACCCTTAATAGAAACATCATCAAGAAAAGGCATAGTGAGTTGTGGGATATAATCTCTCAAGACTTTATGCATTGCATTCATTGCGTGAGCAATTGAGTTTGTCACCCCCTGCAGAAGGGTACACATACACACCAAGCCTAATGACATCTTCATAGCAAAGGTCTCTGCAAACTCATCTACAATAGGTCTTGCATTTAGATTCCTTATTGTGACTTTGTTGACCGGTTGCATATCTTGAATAAACCGCAATGCCCTATTCTTCTTTGGAATTTTAAACTAGTGATTAGAATATGGAGCTAAAGAGGGCTCTAAAATCCTCTTCCCGATCTTCTCATTTAAGAGCTCCATCAACTTAGGTAAGTATGCCTGAGACATAGGAATTGCTTTAAGATTACATGGAACATACAGAACGATTAAGATGACCATAGGAGCTACAATAGTTGGATCAACATAGCCAATTTTAGCAGGCTGAAAAGTAAAAGCCTTTGCATGCCTTGTTAACATCTACATAAAGAGAAACCCATCACATGCAACCGGTCTATGACTCACATAAAGTAGTAGTTCCTTCAATTAACACTTGGACTTTAGATACACACACATAAACGGAGACCTCTCTCCCTCGCTCAACACCAGATTGGCCCCGAAAACCGACGCCCCTCTCGGTATTTTTTTATCAATTAAAAGATAGAAAATTACAAAAATGGTAATGTTCCAAGATACATAACTTGTGAATAGTTGGTTTTCATCTCTTCTAAGTAAATCCCAGCTGCATAGTAACAGTACAGCATGTCCAGATCAACATCCCTTACTATCCAACATGTGCAGAATTCACTATATTGTCTAGTACACAGCTCTTACTGTTCAGCATGTGCAGAGTTTACTGTTCTTATTCGGCATGAGCAGAGTTCACTGTTCTTACGATTGAGCATGTGCAGAGTTCATTGTTCTTATTCAGCATGAACAAAGTTCACAGTTCTTATGATTGAGCATGTGCAGAGTTCACTGTTTTTATTCAGCATGAGCAGAGTTCACTGTTCTTATTGAGCATGAACAGAGTTCACTGTTCTTTCGATTCAACATGTGCAGAGTTCACTGTTCTTCTTTAGCATGAGCAGAGTTCACAGTTCTTACGATTCAGCATGTGCAGAAAAAAACACAGAATTGTATCTTCGATGGAATCAATCCATCATGCAAAGCATTCTTCTGAGAATAGAGAGAGAGGTGATCAGAGGGAGCAAGCTCTACCTCCGTGCTTGAGTCAGAGATGTAGAAGTACTCTCCATGGCTGGTTTTCTTGCAGCAATCTGCCCTCAGCTCCTCCAAACTTCATTCTCCCATCTCCCCTTACGCCTATTACGTTTTTTTTAAATGCTCTCTCTCTCTCTCTCTCTCTCTTTTGGGAATTTGTGCCACATGGCATACATATAACAATTTTCCCATTTAAACCTTCCAGTCTAAAATTCTCCATGATTGGTGCAAAATTTGACCTCGGCACAGACCAGAGAATTAATCCTCGTGTAAAAACAAAGACAATGACGCGAATAGATTCTGGGGTCCAAAAATAGTAACTCCCTTAATTTTAAGGATGGTGACCCTTGCATTCCTTAAGTTGTTTTGTGCAACTTTTATCATTGTGACCACATCAAAAGTGTAATGTGGCTCAGTTATAGTGACTTTTATTCCGTGAGCATTCTCACATGTGTATATTCTATCTTGGCCAGGCTCATTGTCTTGCACCATCTCCAGTGGCTAAGCACACAATCCCAAA
The DNA here is from genome assembly GCF_053477565.2 of Lygodium microphyllum. Classification (NCBI taxonomy): domain Eukaryota; kingdom Viridiplantae; phylum Streptophyta; class Polypodiopsida; order Schizaeales; family Lygodiaceae; genus Lygodium; species Lygodium microphyllum. Next base: position 78,021,035 of record NC_141155.1, read on the forward strand.
CCACTGGCATTCTTTTCTTTACTGTCCATTCAATATGGAACTAGTCCTAAGGCTCAGACAAACCATTAGTCCAATTTGTCCCAATGGCTGCCTTTTCTGGCGATGCAAAGATCCCACTTATTCCAAGAGAACTTTGGGGTAAAAAGCAACAGTAACAAAAGAAAAGAAAAATAAATTATTTATATAAGTAAATAAGAAAAGCAACTGTAAAAAGTATCACCTCCTGGTGACATACCTCCCTCTTGAAAGAAGCAAGCGACCTCGATTGCATGCCACACATGCTAACAGATGATACGGTGATAACAAGATTCTCCATGTTATTAGTGCCATCGCATGTATCACTTGCTAACAGATGACACGGGGCGATGGTAGGAGTGTCCCCACTACCATTTGTGTCATCGCAAGTTCCAGTCTCACATAGATGGAGGATTACATTCTATATCCAACTATGATTATTAGGAGCGTTTCTAATATACATGTTTCTGGATGCAACACAGGGCGATAGAACGTATGCGCGAACTATTAGTGTCACAACATGCATATTCATTCAACTGAAGTGTAACAAATACAACTTCAAAGCACTGAGATTTCATTCAATGAGACAATCTTTAATTGTACAATAGAGAATGCACATTGCTTCAAAAAGCATTCTAAGTCACTGTAGATTCCAGTAAGAAAGCTTCTCGGTAAAGTTGCAATAACTGAGGCAAATCTGCCAATTCAGTCTCTTCCATCCATTTGGCATCCAGAAATGAATAGTTCTTGAACTTCACCAAAAATCTTCTTATAACTCTACCTTTCACTTTCCTATCCTTATGTGCCAGGATCTGCTCAGGAACTAGAATCTCATCTAATTATTCTACTTCAGGTTGTTCCTCTTGAACCAAATCTTCTAGCAGTTCGCCGATAAAAGGCTTCAATAGGCTCACATGGAATGCATTATGAATTATCAAATGCTTTGGCAATTTCAGCCTATATGCTATGCCATTGATCTTCTCTGAGACTTGAAAAGGGCCATAATAACGCATACTCAACTTTGGAAACAAACGTTCCTTGCCCTTCTGTTTTCTCAAATGTGCCTTTTCAAAACGCAATAAGACCCAATCATTCTTTTTGAACAAGAGCTCCTGATGATGACTATCAGCAGCTCTTTTCTGTTTAGCTTGTGACTTTTCTAGGGCATACTTGACCTTTTTATACGCTTCTTTCTAATCTTTTACATAATGATCTGCTTCAAAGATGTTATCTTTTGTCTGCAAAATGGGAGGCAATTTCTTTCCACCTTCCACAATCTCAAAAGGTGCTTTGCCAGTAGATGAGTGCGCTGTATTATTGTATGTATACTCAAGCAATGGCAAGTAGTGTTCCCAAGAAGTCTTATGATCTGAAACATATTACTTCAGTAAATCTAAAATAGTCGAATTTGCTTCTTCAGACTGCCCATCAGTTTGTGGATGGAAAGAAGATGAAAATTTCAGTGTAGTGCCTATGTTTTCAAACAATGCTTTTCATAACAAGCTAGTCATTCTTGGGTCTCTATCATTGACAATTGACCGTGGCATTCCATGGTACTTGAAGATATTTTGCATAAATATCTTTACCATGTATTCTAACTTAACCTTTTTCCTTACATGAATGAAATGTGCTTGTTTGCTGAATCTGCAAATGATAGTCCAGATTCCATCATTCCCTGTAGAAGTTCTTGGATGTAACGTGTCCACTAGTATCATCCAAGACACGTCTTAGCAATCCATCGAAAAGGATGTCTAGAAAGCTCCGCCCGGCACTCTCATGGAATGTTATGGGATTTGCGATCTAGGGCTTTCTACGTCTGCCACGTAGCGAAAGTATTCTGGCCGTTCCCACTTAGGATCGACCTGAATTAGGGTTTTCCTGATTGGTCATTTCCTAACAGCAACTAGTGTCGGACCCAAGCGAACTACTTTATGCAGAAACGCGAGGTCCGAAGCGGATTCACGCTGCACTTGGTTCAAGGAGAATGGGAAACGAGAGGGATGCAAAGCTCAATCTCTTTGCCATAAGGCATAGTCCCATTCCGTTCCCCTAAAACAACGTAAATCGGGTAAGACAACTCTAGGTCAATGCTTTTGTTATTCGTGTCTTTTGATGACCATCCTGCTGTTCCTCGTGATTGAGAAAAGTTCCCGGCCAACCGGTACCACCCATCCGTAGGATGGACCCATGGTCCATCCTCCGCACTTTCCTCGGTTTGTTTTAGTTATGTAATTATCTAACACATTAGTTGGACATGTAACAACCAGCTTCTTTAATTAATCCGTTAAGCACTGGTTCCTTCACGTAATCTTATCACGTGCCATAAGGCATAGTCCCATTCCGTTCCCCTAAAACAACGTAAATCGGGTAAGACACTCTAGGTCAATGCTTTTGTTATTCGTGTCTTTTGATGACCATCCTGCTGTTCCTTGTGATTGAGAAAAGTTCCCGGCCAACCGATACCACCCATTCGTAGGATGGACCCATGGTCCATTCTCCGCACTTTCCTCGGTTTGTTTTAGTTATGTAATTATCTAACACATTAGTTGGACATGTAACAACCAGCTTCTTTAATTAATCCGTTAAGCACTGGTTCCTTCACGTAATCTTATCACGTGACATAGAAAAACGATATCGGACAAGTTTTTTATTAACATATCATCATATTTATCTTTGAAATACAAAAGTTCTACCCGTAGGCTTATCCACAATCCGCCCGAAGGTTATCCAGCAATCCACAGGGATCACTATTCCAAGTTTCCGCCTGTAGACTAGTATGCGGGCCTCGAGATCCAATCCCGAGTCACGTTAGCCTCTTGTGCAGGACCCGGAAGGCGAGGGATTTACGGCCAGAGCCCCCCCGGCATCCAAGCGTCCTCCTGCTCCAAGTAGCGCTCAACGGAGAGACCTCTCGCGGCGGGTTCGGTCCACGTTTCCGGCGTGGTCAACAACCCCCTTGGTTAGGGTCAGGCAGGCAGTCGGGGGTAATTGAAGCTGCCACTCCCTTCAGGCCTTCAACCTGAAGTATAGATACTTATTTACTTTGTAATTCATTGGTCAAACAAGTCAAACAGTGCTCTAAAATCTCTAACAAGCATAAACATTTCCATTGATCGATTTTTTGTTGTTGGCAAACTGCTAAGGAAGGAATCTTTCCTTTCGAATGCATCCAGCACTCGATCCGGGGTGTCTTGCAACTTGGCAAGATCCCTTATATTCTGGGTTAGGGCGTACCCTATTAACCCAACTTGGTCAACCCTAAAGTTCATTGGATACTTTAGTTTTCCGGTTTTTAACCTTCCTTCCTTAGAAGGATATCAAAGTATACATCCTCTTGCAAGATAACTTGCGTAAGGATCCGCTATCCTTGTTGCGAGAATTTAGCCTTTCTTCTTGTGAATCAATGACAAGACCATATGACTTCGTACTTGCCGCGCAAGTCCTGTATCGTACTATGCGATAATGGAGTTACGAAACAATCCGTTTCAGTTTCTTTAAGCTGACGTTGTTACCTAGGGTTTCCTAGCTTTATTATTTTCTTTTAAGAAACTCAGGGACGAACCCTAATTTCTTTTACGTTTACAATTTACTGAGCCTACAATCAGAGAATGTGGGCAAGTATTTAAGGTATAAATGTTTCTTGGATTTTAATTGATTCCCAATGAATATTTCGCAGCATAGGTATTTCTATGTTTATATTAATTTGGTTAACTTTTAGAAGGAAATATCGAGATCACCTCTGCACGATTTGTTATCTATGTGTCAATTGATTTTTCAATCCTAACTTTATTGATTTGAGGTTAGGTAAATTCAATTAATCTTCCTTTTTCCTTGCAAACAAAACTCATGCCAAATAAGCAATCTTTCACTTGCTAAGTTATGCAGTTAGCAATGATAACTTCCTAGAGTTTAAGCATCGTAAGAAACCTTTCATGATTCGCACCTTCCATGATGATTCGTTGTAAAAAGAATAGGGGTTAATAGTGCAAGATGCAGTTTTATACCTTCTAGGCTTAACTGAAGTACACTACTTTAGTGGGTAAATAATCTTGCTCATAATTCATTTCAATGCATAATGCTATTTGAAGGAAAACCATGTTTATACTTTATTTATTTTGCATGTTCAATTAAACTAAATTCCTTCGTCGTAAATAATTAGGAGAAAATATATCCTATCCCTAACAATTCATCTTGCACGATTGAATTAAAACCGATATAAAATTAAGAAGGAAAAACCTGGGTTTGGGGTGAGATATCCACATGGATATCGGGAGATGACCCTTCCGCAGCTACTCCTTGGACTTTCTTAGGAGGCATCGCAGTTGTAGTCCTTCGAACGTGGAAGCAGCTTTACACTCCTTTTCAGAATTCCACCGTCGCTCCCTTGCACGTCAATACTCTTCTTCACTTTTTCGAGCAGGGGAGAAACCAAGTCCCAAGGGTATTTTGGAAAGGCAGGTAACCATTAAGGTTTTAACCACGAGTAATAAGACCTTTAAGGCCTTAATTCTTTTGGGAGGGAAAGGCTTACAAGGCCCAAGGAAAAGGCCCTATAGGGTTTTACACACGGGGGGGGGGGGGGGGGGGGGGGCAAAGTAACAAGCCCAAAGGAAAGGGGCTTAAGGGTTAAATATGGGGGAAGTAAGGTTTAAATTACGGGGTTCCAACACCCATGGGATGAGGGCCTTAAAACACGGGGGTTGTGTGTGTGTTTCCAGAGGCATATGAAGGGGGCCTTGGGAGATCTTTGGACACGGGAGTGAAAGGTATAGGAAGGGGGATCTTGAAGGGATTTTTGGACACGGGGGAGGGGTGTGTGGACACGGGGTGAAAAGGCCTTAGGGGTTTTAAAACCTAGGGGGGAAAAGACGAAGGGCAACACAAGGGGCGAAGGGAATATAAGGGGGATAAAAAGGGCTTAGGGGGATTTAAAAACCCCGGGGGGAAAGTGTTAAAAGGGAATACAAGGGGGTGAAAGGGGGCTTAATTAGCCCCCCCTAAAGAAGCTTCTATGCTTCACGTGGCAGGGGGGGGGGGGGGGGGTTCGACGCCTCGTTGCGACGGCCAGCAGCGCTGCGACAGCTGTAGGCGGCGGCTCCCTCAGCGAGGTTCCTCTTCGTTCGCCTCTACCTCCTCACCTCAGCTCCTCCTCGTCGAGTCTGGCAGCATCGTCCTCCTTTCTTCCCTCTCCCCTCCCCCTTGGTTGGAGGGGGTTTTTATAGGGAGAGGGAAGGAATTCCTCTCTCCCCTCATGTCACCCTGCATGGCACTTCCTCCAGCAAGCTCCCACCGATGAGCTTTCGACTCCTTTCTATTCCCCTCCCCTTCTAGCACAACAGTCGGCTGGGGAGGGGAATAATAAAAAAATTTGCATTATCCTAAAAAAAAATGCTACCTCATTATCCCTATTACTTAAAAGGGGGTTCATGTGTGAATTTCAACTTTTGATATATTACATTGGAAGATAAAAAATGAAATCCATGGCAATACTTTTCCATGGCCTTTCTGGAATAGGTAGTGGTTGCAGTAACCCTGGTGCCTTCTGTCTATCAAATTTGACCTTTTGACATACAAGGCAAGATCTGTCATATGTATCAATATCAGATCTCAAGGTTGGCCAATAGAAAAAGTCTCTACCGCTTTGATTGTAGCATCAATACCACGATGTCTTGCATACGGTGGAGCATGACTTTCTAATAAAACTTTTGGCCTTAGCTGTTTTGTAACGCATAGTCTCCCATGCATCATGATAAAGCCTTCTTTGAACACATAATGATCATGATGTTGGCCATTGATCAACTGTTCATAGATTTCAGAGAAATCTTCATCATCAGCATATTGCTCTTTCATATCATCCAATTCATGGTGATCAGGAATTAAAACAGCTGACACCTGTGGTTTGCGAGATAAAGCATCTGCAACTACATTTTTCTTGCCTTCCACATGCACTATCTGAAAATGAAACATAGATAGGAAATTTGCCCAACGCATGTGTTTCTCTGACAATTTAGCGTGTGTGAGAAAGTATCTGTGTTTGATGATTCGTTTGCACTACGAAATCAGCACCAAGCGAATAGTGCTTCCGACCAGAGAGTGCATGGATCACAGCCAATAATTCTTTCTCATAAATTTGGTAAGTCCTTTCAACGACAGAAAGTACTCTACTCTCGTATGCCACAACTCGGCCATTCTGCATTAATACAGCACCAATGCTGTTTCCACATGCATCACATTGCACTACAAATGGCCTAGACAAATATGGCAAAATAAGTACTGGATCTATAGTCATTTTTCCCTTCAAACATCTAAATGCTGAATTCTCTTTGTCAGTCCATTACCATTTGACATCCTTTTTTTCAAGCGTATGTAAAGGAGAAGCAATCTCTGCAAAGTGTCTTATAAATCTTCTGTAGTAAGAGCATAGGCCAAGAAAACTACGGACATCATGAACAGTTTTCAAGTCTAGCCAAGAGACAATTGCTTCTATCTTTGCAGGATCCATCTTCACACCATCTTTAGAAACTATGTGCCCAAGGAAGTGAATCTCTTCCAAAAAGAATTCATTCTTCTTACCATTAATGAGCAATCTGTTACGCTTAAGCTCATTAAAGATTGCAACTAGGTGTTTTCTATACTCCTCTTCATTCTTTGAAAAGATAATCATATCATCAAAGAATGTGCCAACGAAACTTCGACAAAGGCGGAAAATTCTATCCATCATCCTGTTAAACGTAGCAAGAGCATTGGCCAATCCTAACGGCATGACTAAAAATTCATAGAGACCAAATGTCGTTCTAAAAGCAGTCTTTTGGATATCCTCTGGCCTGATTCTGATCTGATGGTATCCACTTTTCAAATCTATCCTGCTAAACATTCATGCTCCCTGTAATTGATCAAGAATGTCATCTATCCTTGGAATCAGAAACCTATTTTTGATCGCGTTCTTATTCAAGGCTTTGTAGTCAATACACATTCGCCAAGAGCCGTTGTCACAAGACCGTGACAACTATTACCTTTTTGTTGATTTCTTTATTACATATTTTATTTGGTTTTTCTTTTTGGAAGGATCCCTCTTGAAATCTAAACACCTGAGTTGCATGGCCAGTATGTGAAATGGACAGGAATGTCTAGTGAGTCAAGACTGGACAGTTAAGGTCCAGTACAAGTCTGGAAGAGACTGATGGCACTGTAGATTGACAAGCCTGGAAGAGACTTGTGAAAGTGTATATGGACAAGTGTGTTGAAGAACTAGCCTGGAAGAGACTAGTTCAAAGTGAAGATGGACAAATCTTCAAGAGATTAGTCAATGTGGGGTCATCAGTGGAAATTTACTTTCAGCTGAGCTACATTGCAAATCTGGATGTAGCCATAGTCTGCAAAGATGGTTAGAAGACTAGTGGGATGCAATGGAAGTAACTCCTAAAATTTAGGGAGTTACTATTTTTGGACCCCAGAATCTGTTCTCGTCATTATCTTCGTTTTTGTACGAGGATTAATCCTCTGGTCTGTGCCGAGGTCAAATTTTGAACCGAGGATGGAGAATTTTAGACCGAAAGGTTTAAACAGGAAAATTGTTACATGTATGCCATGTGTCACAATTTGGGCATAAATTCCCAAAAGAGAGAGAGAGGGCAGCACAAAAACGAGTTTCAATGCATGGGGGGCTCATTTTGTAAAAGGGAGATGGATTGCTGCAGATGGAGAGCTCTTGAGAGCTGGTCTACCTTGTCTATGATGCACAGAGGGCTGGGCTTGCTTCCTACTCTCTCTCTCTCTCTCTCCCTGACAGTATGGTTATGCTGCAGAATCAAGGGCTTTTCTTCTGATTCAGGTACAGCTGTCTGGAAAATGCTGTTTTTGCATGAGGCAAGAGCCTCCTTTCTCCAGGAACAGGGGCAGTTGTTTGCAGTCCCCAGCAGGGACAGTTGAGGGTGGTAACCTCACCAAGCAAGTGCCTGAAACAGCACTAAACCAGAACTGATTCTGGACTGTTCAGAGGGTATTTCAGAGCCCAATTGATGTCAGAATCAAGGGGCACTTGGCCCAGATGATGGAGGACAGTGCAGGGAATAGTATGGGCTGGAAACAGGTCTCAAAACAGGTCTGAACCAGTAATTACAGTGGGCAGAACAGTGTAGGGAACAATATGTGTTGTAAACAGGTCTCAGAACAGGTCTGAACCAGTAATTACAGTAGACTGAAATGGTCAATTCTGCACTCCAACCAGAAGATTCAGTCTTGGTCAGAGTTTTCCCTCCTGGTCGGTTTGTTTTGGGCCAGTAATTGTATTGTTATGCTGCCAAATTTCACCCAGAATAGGTGAAAGACAGCCCATTGTATTTTCCCTCCTTTTAAAAATAAAGAAATACCGCAAGGGGCGCCTAACTTAGGGGCCAATAGGGTGTCTGTGTTGCAACAGGAGCATGCTAGCTTCCTGTATTTCTTCTTGATTCTGTGTCTTTAAGTTCAGGTGAAGTGGATGACTGTAAATTGGGTGAAAGCATTTATATATTTTGGTTGTACACTACCGCCCTTTCCAGTGAACAGGCTGGTTACATGGTTCCATCACTGGGACCGAATCACTTTTTCCCTAAAGAGTGAGCCAGGGTTTGTTTGGGTGTAAGACACAGAATTGTGCATTATGGCTGATAGAAAGGAAGACACCAGAGAGGAGCGTCTTCATCACAGGAGATCCCTGTGGTTCATGAGGTGGGAGAGTCTTCTAGACCTCCACAGTTTGTTACTCCTCCTGTTATGGTTGAGCCACAAGTTCTTACGGCTTCTTCTATGGATGATTACACTTTCAAGACTCAGTTAGTTGCTGCTGTGAGTATGTTTACTCAAGTGATGCAGAATCCGAGGTTTTTGGCATTTTTGCAGCCCTCCCTTCCTTTACAGCAAGTGGGGCAATCTGCAAAGATTTCGGATCCAGTAGAGGTCCAGGATAAGGGTAAGCATGCTGCAGATTCAGTGGAAACACCAAGGCAGCTTGTGGAGTCAATGGAGACTCCAAGATTGGTTCCGACTGTCCAGGAACAGGTGGCGGAAACGCTAGTCACACAGGCATTGCCAGTTCAGCTTGCACTTTACAGCAGCCAAATGTTGGTTTAAATGGACAGGGAAACAATTTTTAGGCTTTACCACAGGTTTTCCCACCGACCTCTGTACATTCTGGGTACTTTGGAGGTGGATCTGTATTTCAGAGTATGGCTGGTTATGCGCCTGGAAACTAGATTTATGTACCAGGAACAGTGTTTGGGGGTACACAGGGTTTTATGCCAAAACCCATGTATGGTAATATAGGCATGCAGCTTGGATTTCAGGGAGTTCAAGGCAGTTTTGGCATGCCACAGGGCACTTTTGGTATGACTGGTTATCAAAATCAGCAAGCAAGTATTGTGTCTACAAGCCCTGCAGTCAGTGGTTCGGCAACTTCTATGCCACCTGTTAGTGTTCCTATGTTACAGGCATATCCTATGGACCCTTTGATGGCTCATGAGAAGCCAAATCCATACAAGGAAGGTGGTGCAGCCGTACAGTTTGACATCTTTCGAGGATTTGAAGATAGGACTAAGGCTCTTTCTTTCTTACAGCAGTTTGATGCCGCATTTGCAGGAGGTAACTTTACAGAGCCTTCTAAGGCCCGGAAAGCTGCCATTTTTCTTAAAGACAATGCTAGTCAGTGGTGGAGTACACTGTTGATGCAAGGACAGGCTCCTGCCACTTGGACTTACTTTAAGCAAGTATTTGCTTCTGCTTGGTTGACCAATGAATTTGAGATTGATGTTATGTCAGCTTGGCACAATTTGGATGCATCTAAATGCAAGGATCTGGAAGACTATAACAAGAAGTTTTGGGAGGTTTTACTTCTAGTCACTTTTTGCAGGGTTGTGCCATTGACGGAGCAAATAGAGAAATATTGCTGTGGGCTGCCCAAGGAACTCCGGAATTATTGTACAAAGACAAAGGTCACCACTTTGACTCAGTTAATTGAGAATGCTACCACAGGAAATGCATTATTGTTGGGACAGTCAAGTGGTTTTGGGGGCAGCATTAAACATGACAAATCTGAAAAATTTTCAGCAAAGAAGCCATTTGGTAAACAGGTTTCTCAAATTTCTCAAAGCACAGGTAAATCTTGGTAGTTCAAGAAGAAGCCAGCCAAGTTCTTTGGACAGCAGTCAAAGGACCAGAAGAAACCTTTTGTGCGCAAGTCTCTTGAAGAGAGAAAGGCTTGAATGGCTGAGAGGAAGTGCTTTATCTGTGAGCAAACTGGTCATATTGCGTCTAATTGTCCGGACAAGAATAAGAGATCAGCTGATGATGATAAAGAGGACAGGAAAGGAAAGAAGCCCAAACCTTCAGCAGGTTTAGTGCCAGATATGTTGGGAGACAAGCCACATTTGGATGGTAATGAGCTTTGCAGAGCTTGGGGTAAAGTTAGGGATCAACATGTACTCATTTTCTTTGATCCTGGAGCTAAGGCAAATTTTATCTCACCAGAGTTGGCTTCTACTTTGAGTATCAGAGCAGATGAGATGGGCTACACAGCAGAGGCAGGGTTGGCATATCCTGGCCACTCAGAGTCTGTGACACCCATTCTTGGGAAGCTGCGTCTTCATATACAGTCTTATGTTGATGCAGAAGAATTTTATATCATGCCACTTGAAGGCTGTGATGTCTTGTTGGGAATGCCATGGATGTTCAGAAAGCATGGTGTGTTGGATGCCTTTAACAAGACACTGACTTTGGAACATAGGGGAAAGACTCATGTGCTTGATGTGAAGCTTAAAGGAGAGTCTATCATTATCTTCTCAAGGATAGTTTCATGTTGATGCATGGTAGACTATGTGTAACTATGCCATTGAGACGGAAAGTTATGACAGAGAGTCATTCTCCACCGTATGCAGGGCATCGTGGTATTGATGCAACAGTCAAAGCAGTAGAGACATTCTTTTATTGGCCTACTTTGAGAAGAGATGTGGATGCTTTTGTGCGGCAGTGCTTGATTTGCCAGAAGGTCAAGTTTGACAGGCAAAAAGCACCAGGGCTTTTACAGCCATTGCCTATTCCAGATAAACCATGGGAAAGCATAGCTATGGATTTTATATTTGATCTTCCAAGGACACAGACAGGAAATGATGGGATATGGACTATTATTTGCAGGTTTAGCAAACAAGCTCATTTCATTCCTGTCAGGAAGAAGATAAAACCAGATCAGATGGCACGTTTGTTTATGTGCAATGTCTTCAAGTATCATGGTATGCCACAGTCTATTGTCAGTGACCGTGATCCACGGATGACAAGTCTATTCTGGAGAGGCATATTTGAGAACATGGGCACAACGCTTAAGTTCTCATCGTCATTTCATCCACAGACTGATGGACAGTTAGAAGAGGCAAATTCTACTGTCTTGGATCTGGTTAAGTGCTATGTATCAGAGCACAAGTCAAAGTGGGAGGAGTATTTGCCTTTGGTCGAGTATGCATACAATAATACTGTGTATTCGTCAACAGGCAAAGCCCCTTTTGAAATTGTTGAGGGTGGTAAAAAGGTTCCTCCCATTTTGCATACAAAGGATAAGATCTTTCAGCCAGATCAGTATGTGCAGAGTATGGGGGAAATGTATCAGAAAGTTAAGCATGCCCTTGAAAGGACTCAGGCAAAGCAAAAGAAAGCTGTTGATCATCACCGTCGTGAATTGATATTTTCACATGGTGATTGGGTACTGTTGCGGTTTGAAAAGGTACACTTAAAGAAGCGGAAAGGCAGGGAAAGTCTTTTCACTAAGCTTAGTATGCGATACTATGGGCCTTTTCAAGTAACAGAGAAGATTAGTGATGTCAGCTATAGGCTGAAATTGCCTGACAATTGGAAGATTCATAATGCTTTCCATGTAAGTCTTCTTAGACCCTATGTGGGTGATGTGCCAGAAGATATGCCAGCTGAGGAACAGCCCGAAGTTGAGGAACTTGATGAAATTCTTGTTCCAAAACAGGTATTGGCACACAAGGAAAGAAAAGTGAAAGGCAAGGTTGCTAGAAGGTATTTGGTTAAGTTCAAGAACTATCCAGCAATAGATGCTAAGTGGATGGACGAAGGTGAACTTGCAGAGTCACTTAATGTGTTGGAACATTACCTTGAAGCATTTCGCTTGCAACCTACCTTGACCCCTTGTATCTCTAAGCTGAAATAGATTGTCAAAATGACAATTGCTCAAGAAAGAAATTATGTACAGAAACAAATTTTGTACAGGTTAACACTTATTGTGTCCATATGGTTTTCTCAGTGCTAAAGAAGTAAGTATTGCTTGCAAGAATACAATTTTTACTTCTATTGAAATAAATACATGTTGTAACAATGGTTACTCGATCGGGCATGTATTTTGTGAATTGACTCAGTGGGGATATCATTTTGATGTACCGGCCACTAGATCTCTAGTCAGGGTGATGTGGAGTCATCAAATGAGAATCTGCCACTATGGGGATATCATTGTGGTGTATCGGCCACTATATCTGGAAACAATGATGTGGAGTCACATGATGATAGTTTGCCATGTTTCATAGTTAGAACATACATGTGTTAACAGTGTGTTCAGTTCACAATGTTGACTGATAGCATGTATGTGTTGTACATGTGCTGCCAAGTGTAAGTTCACTGGGTTAGCTGGAAGCATGTATGACATTCATGCAAACGAGGACGTTTGCGATTTCGAGAGGGAGGTATGTCACAAGACTGTGACAAGTATTACCTTTTTGTTGATTTCTTTATTACATATTTTATTTGGTTTTTCTTTTTGGAAGGATCCCTCTTGAAATCTAAACGCGTGAGTTGCATGGCCAGTATGTGAAACGGACAAGAATGTCTAGTGAGTCAGGACTGGACAGTTAAGGTCCAGTACAAGTCTGGAAGAGACTGATGGCACTGTAGATTGACAAGCTTGGAAGAGACTTGTGAAAGTGTATATGGACAAGTGTGTTGAAGAACTAGCCTAGAAGAGACTAGTTCAAAGTAAAGATGGACAAATCTTCAAGAGATTAGTCCATGTGGGGTCATCAGTGGAAATTCACTTTCAGTTGAGCTACATTGCAAATCTGGATGTAGCCATAGTCTGCAAAGATGGTTAGAAGACTAGTGGGATGCAATGGAAGTAACTCCTAAAGTTTAGGGAGTTACTATTTTTGGACTCAGAATCTGTTCGCGTCATTATCTTCATTTTTGTACGAGGATTAATCCTTTGGTCTGTGCCGAGGTCAAATTTTGAACCGAGGATGGAGAATTTTAGACCGAAAGGTTTAAACAGGAAAATTGTTACATGTATGCCATGTGTCACAATTTGGGCATAAATTCCCAAAAGAGAGAGAGAGGGCAGCACAAAAACGAGTTTCAATGCATGGGGGGCTTATTTTGTAAAAGGGAGATGGATTGCTACAGATGGAGAGCTCTTGAGAGCTGGTCTACCCTGTTTATGATGCACAGAGGGCTGGGCTTGCTTCCCTACTCTCTCTCTCTCTCCTTGACAGTACGGTTATGCTGCAGAATCAAGGGCTTTTCTTCTGATTCAGGTACAGCTGTCTGGAAAATGCTGTTTTTGCATGAGGCAAGAGCCTCCTTTTTCCAGGAACAGGGGCAGTTGTTTGCAGTTCCCAGCAGGGATAGGTGAGGGTGGTAACCTCACCAAGCAAGTGCCTGAAACAGCACTAAACCAGAACTGATTCTGGACTGTTCAGAGGGTATTTCAGAGCCCAATTGATGTCAGAATCAAGGGGCACTTGGCCCAGATGATGCAGGACAGTGCAGGGAATAGTATGGGCTGGAAACAGGTCTCAGAACAGGTCTGAACCAGTAATTACAGTGGGCAGAACAGTACAGGGAACAATATGTGTTGTAAACAGGTCTCAGAACAGATCTGAACCAGTAATTACAGCAGACTGAAATGGTCAATTCTGCACTCCAACCAGAAGATTCAGTCTTGGTCAGAGTTTTCCCTCCTGGTCGGTTTGTTTTGGGCCAGTAATTGTATTGTTATGCTGCCAAATTTCACCCAGAATAGGTGAAAGACAGCCCATTGTATTTTCCCTCCTTTTAAAAATAAAGAAATACCGCAAGGGGCGCCTAACTTAGGGGCCAATAGGGTGTCTGTGTTGCAACAGGAGCATTCTAGCTTCCTGTATTTCTTCTTGATTTTGTGTCTTTAAGTTCAGGTGACGTGGACGACTGTAAATTGGGTGAAAGCATTTATATATTTTGGTCGTACACTACCGCCCTTTCCAGTGAACAGGCCGGTTTCAGCCGTCCTTTTTTTGAACTAGCAACACAGGTGAACAAAACGGAGAACTACTGTGCTGAATTAGTCATTTCTCTAAAAGCTCATTAACATGTGTCATAATCTCTTTCTGCTGCGCTGCACTGACTCTGTACGGTGGCCTATTGGGTGGACTAGTCCTTGGAATAAGATCTATGGTATGATCTTCAGGCCTCTCAGGGGGTAACTCTCCTGGTAATGAATCTGAGAAACAGTCACTGAAATTATCCAAGAAAGCCGTTCTACTTTCATCTAGTACAGACGCATTAGTGTCAACTTCATTAACTTGCTTTGCAAAAACCAAGTACGCAGAAATATGATTTTTCATTACACAAGTAATTGGAGAAGCAGAAACAATTGGGATAGACTCTCCTTTAAGCTTGACATCTAACACACATGAGTCTTGCTCCTATGTACAAGAGTAATCATTCTATTGTAAGTATCCAAGATAGCATGCTTCCTGTGGCACCATGGGATACCCAACAGAACATCACAACCCTCTAGAGGCATAATATGGAACTCCTCTGTATCCGTATATCCAATTTAGCTGCCAATGCTGGTGAGATAAAGTTTGCACGAGCTCAAGGATCAAAGAAAATAAGCACTGTGGAATCTCTGATCTTTCCCAAAGCTCTGCACAATTCTATAGCATCATCAACTAATTGATCTCCCACCATATCAAGCACTAAGCCAATGCTGGGCTTCTTTTTACTTGGCGCATCTTCATCCTCCGCATCTTTAGAAAATTGTTGTGGGCACTTAGAAGCAATATGGCCTTTGTGTTCACAAATAAAACATTTTCCAGCCATCATTAAAGCCTTTCTTTCTTCAAATGATTTGCCAAAAAGTGGCCTCTTTTGTTCTTTACCTTGTTTAAAAGAAGTTTGAGGTTGCTGCTGAAATCTTTTCTTCCAAAAAGACTTCTTTGTAAAACTGGTCCTTTTTGGAAATTGCTTCTTCTTCTTGCCAGGATTTTGCTGAAACTGAGAATCCTTCTTTTCAGTCCCTTTAAAGCTGTCAACTTTTCCTTTCAACAATGCATTTGCCACACCAGCATTTTCAATTAACTGTACCATATTTGTAACCATAGTATTGGCACAATAATCCCTGATGGCTTCGGGCAAACCGCAACAATACTTTTCAATTTGTTCTGACAAGGGCACTGTCTTGTAAGAACTCACGAGCAAAAGTGCTTCCCAAAATTTCTTATTGTACTCTTCTAAATCCGTACAATTTGCCGTGTCCAATTTATGCCATGCAGTCATGACATCTACTTCAAACGTGTTAGTTAACCATGAGGTTGCAAACAACTGTTTGAAATGAACCCAAGTGGCAGGTGCATATCCTTGCATCAACAATATGTTCCACCACTGCAAAGCATTACCTTTCAAAAAAGTTGCAGCCTTCCGCACCTTAGAGAAGTCTCAATAAAATTCCCTCCTGTGTAAGCTGCATCAAACTACTGTATAAATGTCAAAGCTTTCAGCTTATCTTAGAGAAGTCTCAGTAAAATTCCCTCCTGTGTAAGCTGCATCAAATTGCTGTATAAATGTCAAAGCTTTCAGCTTATCTTGCATATCACTGAAGGTTTCAAACTTTATTGCCTGACCACCCTCTTTATAGTCTTTAGGCTTTGCACTTTTTGGTGTCAGGTTGTCATAGACAAGCAGCTGTAAAAAGGGGAGTCCCTTAGGTGCATTATCAGTATTTGTTTCACATGTCTTAGCTGCCATATGCCCGCTAGGCTGAGAAAAACCAGCAGCTGCATTTTGTACTCTAGGCATCAAATAAGGACTTTGCAGAGTTTGATAACCAGGCTGTAGACCAATATTAGCATAAAGTAGGTTCACTGCCTCAATAGGCATCAATCATGGTGGCCCTCTAGGCAAGTATCCCTGATAACCCGTGGGTAATCCAGCCATTGCTTGAAAAACTGACCCACCACCAAAGTAACCAAGATAAGTAGCAAACCGAGGGGGAATAGTCTGCCGTGCCACTTGTGCATTACTGCCTTGACCATTCAGTCCTTGATCCTGTGCTTGTGCTTCTTGTTGCACCGCACCTGTCCCCATGTTTGGTGTCTTTTCCACATGCTCACGCACATTAGAGGTTTGCCTTTTTGAGCGCCCCATGGTATGATGTGATGACTCAGTCTGAGAATCCTCATTATGTGACTTAATTTTTTTTTGCATCCGAGGATTCTTTACGAGCTGTTGGAAAGAGCCAACCATATTGAGGAGTTGTGCCATAAACAAGTCCTCCTGTTCTTGCTCCTCATCATGTGGTTCAATCTCGGTTCTAGAAGGTGCTGACACCTATGCACCAATACTCTCTCTTTGGTGTGTTTGAGCAGAAGAAGAACTCTCTTCTTCATGGGGGAGTTTTCCTTTGCCTTTATCCATGTCTGCAATCTCTCTAGTCCTGTAATCTCTATAAAACTTGTGTGTATGGCCTTTTCACCCAAAACTGTCCGAGCTTAAATTCTTACAGAAAAGAATTCAAACCGCGGTGATGGAACCATGCAACCGGTCTATGATTCACATAAAGCGGTAGTTCCTTTAACTAACACCTGGACTTTACATACACACACATAAACAGAGACCTCTCTCCCTCGCTCAACACCAGATTGGCCCCGAAGACCGGCGCCCCTCTCGGTATTTTTTAATCAATTAAAAGATAGAAAATTACAAAAATGGTAATGTTCCAAAACACATAACCTGTGAATAGTTGGTTTTCATCTCTTCTAAGTAAATCCCAACTGCATAGTAACTTTACAGCATGTCGAGATCAACATCCCTTACTGTCCAGCATGTGCAGAATTCACTGTTCTTACTGTCCAGTACACTGTTCTTACTGTTCAGCATGTGCAGAGTTCACTGTTCTTACGATTCAGCATGTGCAGAGTTCACTGTTCTTATTCAGCATGAGCAAAGTTCACTGTTCTTATTGAGCATGAATGGAGTTCACTATTCTTTCGATTCAACATACGCAGAGTTCATTGTTCTTATTCAACATGAGCAGAGTTCACTGTTCTTCTTTAGCATGAGCAGAGTTCACTGTTCTTACGATTCAGCATGTGCAGAAAAAAACACAGAATTGTACCTTCGATGGAATCAATCCATCATGCAAAGCATTCTTCTGAGAATAGAGAGAGAGGTGATCAGAGGGAGCAAGCTCTACCTCCATGCTTGAGTCAGAGATGTAGAAGTACTCTCCATGGCTGGTTTTCTTGCAGCAATTTGCCCTCAGCTCCTCCAAACTTCATTCTCCCATCTCCCCTTATGCCTATTACGTTTTTTTTAATGCTCTCTCTCTCTCTCTCTTTTGGGAATTTGTGCCACATGGCATACATATAACAATTTTCCTGTTTAAACCTTCCGGTCTAAAATTCTCCATGATCGGTGCAAAATTTGACCTCGGCACAAACCAAAGAATTAATCCTCGTGTAAAAACAAAGACAATGACGCGAATAGATTCTGGGGTCCAAAAATAGTAACTCCCTAAATTTTAGGGATGGTAACCCTTGCATTCCTTAAGTTGTTCTGTGCAACTTTTATCATTGCGACCATATCAAAAGTGTAATGTGGCTCAGTTATAGTGACTTTTATTCCGTGAGCATTCTCACATGTGCATCTTCTATCTTGGCCAGGCTCATTGTCTTGCACCATCTCCAGTGGCTAAGCACACAATCCCAAACCACCGGCATTCTATTCTTTAGTGTCCATTTAATATGGAACTGGTCCTAAGGCTCAGACAAACCATTAGTTCAATTTGTCCCAATGGTTGCCTCTTCTGGCCATGCAAAGATCCCACTTATTTCAAGAGAACTCAGGGGGTTAAAAGCAACAGCAATAAAAGAAAAGAAAAATAAAATATTTATATAAGTAAATAAGAAAAGTAACTGTAAAAAGTATCACCACCTGGTGACATCACATCCAACCTTCAACTCTTTCAATGGCTCTGCAGTGAACTTATGCCCCACACCTTGTGGGTCATGTAGACCTTGTTGTTTGGAAATTGTCAATTCAACCCATCACTGTCAAGGGGTAAAGGCAAAGCCATAGGCTTAACCTTTTTTTCAACTATTTTATACTTTGCTTCCACGAGGGCTTCAACTCACTTTTGTAGCCCTTTACATTCCTGTTTAGCAAATTCACTTATGAGGTCAAATATATCTAGAGTACATATAGGAATGACATGATTTTCAGCCTTGTTTTCAGCTTGAATGATTGCTGTAATTTCAGCCAACATATCAAGAAAGTTCAGCCTTGAAAATAGCACCGAAATGCAGTCATTTGTAGTCAAAATGCCATAGTACCATAGTTCCTAAGCTCTTTTTCAGCTTGATGTACATATCCCTTTTTAGTCCTGCACATGGCTCCAATAGTCTTGAATCTCCTTGCACTATTTGTTGTCCCTTCTTGAAAACTAGACACAAAGATAGTTTCGCCTTTTCTTGGAGGCAAGAACATTCTCTAGGCAGCACTACCATAGCGTCTATTTATAATAGTGCCACTCTTGAATTCTCTAGTATTCGACGGAACATGATAATCTCTAAGCATATAAAACCAGCCTTCCTTCTTGGAATGGGTGGTGATAACCTAATTTAAGAGTTAATTACAGCAATAAATAAATGCACATAAAATGAAATACACACTTTACCATAACATTCTTGGACAGTAGACACCCTGTTGGCCCTAAAATTGGGGCCCCTTGTGGTATTTCTTTAGCTTTCATTCAATTGGAAGGAGTACAACTTGAGATTCTTCAATCTCCTCCTGCTAACCAATTGCTCTTGCTGTCATAAATGACCAGCAAGCCTTTTGGGTTATTTGCCCCTTGATTCACCTAGGACTTCTTCTCCAATTTGACCCTTGGCTGGCCAAATGCTGCCCCAAATCAATTCGGGATGGGCTGGCTCCTGAAATCCCTTGATAATCTTCAATTATGAGCTATTGATTTCAGTTCCTTGAGCCTTCAATCTCTGGCATGGATCCCAAGGTGGCTGTTAAACCCTAATTTCTGTTGTAAATTAGGGTTTACTGCAGAAATTACAGATCAGCCCATCAAAAATGGCTGAAATCTTCTCCAAATGGCTAAGAATTGCTGAGCATAGGCTGAAGGAGATGAGAGAATGCTGTAGAGAGAGAAAATTCTGAGATTTGTCGCGAAGAACTGATCAAAATCAGCAACTGCCCTACTGTACGAGCCCCAAACGGATGCACTAACAACAATAGGAGCATCAGAGAGTGTGATCTTCAAGAGAAAGTGCATCAGCAGCAATTGCTAGCTTCCCAAGGTCAAGAATATGCAATCTCCATCACCAAAATGTTCTCCAATGGCTGGGAAATGGCCCCAAAAGCTGGCAGCAACAGTCCAACACCTCTTCCCAACAGCTCCAAAATGAAAAAACGAGATTTCCCTCTCCGTTCAGCCCTATTTAACCTTTCCCCCACTTGCATGGGAACGTTTTGCCAAGTGGCAGCTTTCTTAATCCATTTTCAGCAATTTCCAGCCATTTAATTAATTTTCAAAATTAATTAATTCTGAAAATTAATTCAGCCCTTGATCCATGCCCAAAAAATTGACCTTGCCCATCCAAAAAATAATTGGCTAGGCCATTTGCAACCCAAAGTGGTCCCATGCATTAATTGACCTTTGGACAAGCATTAACCCATTAATTAATGCCTAGTCCCTAGTGTCACCACTGACACTTAATGGCCAATTAATGGTCCTAGGGGCAAACTGACACGAAAATTCACCTAGAATCTAACAAGTGTAACTTGTTACAACTTTTGCCTTTGACACCTATCTTTTTAACAGGGTCCTTGGGCCTTCAACAGTGAAAAAGTAGTTTGCATCTCACATGTGCATCTTTTAATTGCACATTTGATTAATCCTTTAATCAAATGTCAATTAAACATAAGCAAAGCATCAAATTTTCACAACCTCGTGACTACGTATCCCTATTTCGGGGATGATTAATACTCACAATTAAGAACTGAACTGCTCTTCTGCCATCTCTACTTCTCACACTAGCATATGATAAAACCATCATCAATCACTTCAGTCTCCATCCTTGTTGACACAATGAATGGCTGCCCCAAGATAATTGGATAACAACAAGAATCTTGTGCAAAGAAGATTGAATATCACGGACATCTCTAATAGTCACTGGAACATTCGGACATGTAGAATAGAGATCCCCAAATGAGTTATTTGCAGTCTGCATACACCAGCTAGGATCCACATCTACTCGCCATTCACCATTCTCATATAGATTGCGTGCCATATAATATTAATTTCAAACCCATGGTCCAATACTGCAATATATGGTGTTTCCTTTCTCTTCTTTTCACAACAATTTTCATTGTAGCTTTCACCTAGCATGTGCGAGAATAGTGGCTTTTAGGAATGAAGCAAGCTTCTTTCTCATGAGATTGTTGTTGCATAACTCCTCTTTGTGTATTGTTGCTCATCATGACATTTTCAGCCATAACATCACTCTTACCACACTTAATTAACCCATTTTCAACATAACAGCAATAGATGCATCAATAGGTTCCAACATAATCATTTGTGAATCCATGTCTTCTTTAAACTACAATAGTGGTTAAGTAGGCTCTTCTACATACTGCATTTTTCTCTTGATAATATTGATTTTTTCATCATGAAATTTACGCTTAGCAATGCCAACAACCTCACCAAGCGTAAACTGAACCTTGCTTCTAAGAATACGTTCCTCAAGCACTTTCTTGATGTCAGTAGCAGTCTCTATATCGCATTGCAACTTATAACCAGGTTGCTTGACTTTTTTTTTTCCTTCTGGCTTCTCATGCGACACATCTTTCATTACATATTCTGAAACGGCTTTTTCAGTAGCCTTTTGCTGCTCCATTCTTCTTTTTGTTTTGAAAGACCTGTAGCCTCATCATCCCTTATTCTCTTTTCCTCTACAATAGCATCCATGTTGTGCACCTTAGCCAAATATGCATATGTTATAAATGAATCTACTGATGCCTCCCATCCAATCATACCTCATATACTTTGACTAGCATCTACCAATTCAGCCTTTGTTGTCTTTCCCTTCTTTGCACAATCTAAAGCATGCAACTATACTCTAGATTTTGTATTAGCTTTACATGCATTAAGAGAACCATAAGAGTCTTCAATTTACAATCTGTATGTGGTAGCATCTATGACTCCAAATGCATTCCTTGTTGGGTGTAAAGGCCCTTTACGCTCTCCCATGTATATATTACTTCACACATGTGAACTCACCCTAGCAGGTGAAGTACATTCTTTTCCTGCGATTTGCCCCAAACTACAGGTGATTGCCTTATTAGCATGTGCAGCTGCATTAAATGCAACATTTAATGTAGTCAACAAGCAACAAGTGGCTATTTTGTTGAGTTAACTACTATTTATAGTAGTTGGCATGCAGTGGTAGAAAGTGCTCCATCAATTGGTTGCAATCTTCTCCGTTATTGTCTTGGACTGCAGGTTGTACACTCTTCGTCTCCATCATCGTCGCAGGTGCTATCATAATTATTCATCCTGATTTGGTGCCCTCACTGACGCATTGGGATGTGTGCACGGATTGATCACTCATTGCATTCAACTTTCCTTCATTGTGTAGATCATTCTTCTCTTCCTGCTTCCTCTTCTTCTCTCTTTGTCTCTCTGTGTTTGTAGTGACCGGGACGGCACGAAGATCGAGACATTCATTGTTCCTTATGCGGGGAGAGATAGAAAGAGTGAGAGAGAGCAGAGTAGAGAGTCTGCACGATTTTTGGGTACAATGATGAGTGTACGACTTTAGGTCCTTAGATAGATATATATGTGCAAGTACAAGTACTAAGGGTGTGTTCACGCTTGAGCACATGTAAAGGCATGAGGGCCTTCATTCCCAACAACCTCCCACCTAAAGGCAATGTGCCTTAAGACGAGAAAAGAATTAGCTAAGTCTAGGTATGTACAAAGCTGAAATATATATATCTATCCAACTCCCATCATCTGTCGGCAATGAGCAAATCGCTCTGCTGGAAGACCCTTTGTGAGAAGGTCTGCAGGATTATCATCTGTATGCACTTTGACAAGCTCAATGCTCTTTCTGTCAAGTACATCTCTAATGAAGTGGTACTTCACCTGTATGTGCTTTGTCTTTGCATGAAAGATAGGATTTCGTGCTAGCATGATAGCACTCTGACTATCACAATGGAGAATAGGTAACTCTGTGATGCCAAGCTCTCCCACTAGACGTGAAAGCCATAATGCCTCCTTGCATGCCTCAGTGGCAGCCACATACTCTACCTCTGTAGTAGACAATGCAACACATTTTTGTAGCATGGAGATCCAAGAGTCTACTCCTCCCGTGAAAGTAAACACATACCTAGAAGTGGACTTTATGCAATCCACATGACTAGCATAGTCTGCATCCGTAAAGCCAACAACAGATGCCTTTTGCTTTCCAAAGCAGATGCACAACTCCTTTGTGCCTTTGAGGTATCTCATAATACCTTTCACTGCATCCCAATGCTTTTTGCTAGGGTTTGCCATGTATCTGCTAACCACTCCCATTGCAAAGGCAATGTCAGGAGGTGTAGCAATCATAGCATACATTAAACCGCCAACAGTTGAAGCATATGGTATCTTGGCCATTTCAGCCTTCTCATCATCAGATAATCTTGACTTCTGGTTCTGGTGAACGAATAGTCATCGAGATTCTCCTCTCTTTGGACGAAGGATAGCTAGGGCTGTTCTCTACACTGGGTTTCACATATGGAGGCAATGGGACCCCAATTGTTTTCCCCCTCTCCATATTGAAATGCTTCTAAACTTTGGAGATATACTCCTGCCGAGATAGATAGAGCAATCCTTTTGACCTATCTCTGAGTATTCGCATACCAAGAATGTGATTTGCATCACCAAGATCCTTCATGTCAAAGCTGCCATGAAGACTTTGCTTCAGTGAATTCAAGGCATAAGTATCCCTGCCAACAATCAGCATGTCATCAATATACAGAACCAAGATAATCAGGCTGCCATCTGCTGCCTTCTTAGTGTACAAGCAGTGATCCACTTGACTTCTATGGAAACCTTGAGATTGTATAAATGTAGCAAATTTATGATACCATTCCCTTCGTGCTTGTTTCAACCCATACAAACTCCTTTTGAGTTTACATACCATCTTTTTTTTCCCTTTTTATACAAACCCTTTAGGCTGTTACATATATATGGCTTCATGCAAATCACCATGTAAGAATGCAGTCTTTACATCCATCTGCATGAGCTCCATATCTTCAGCTGCAACCAAGCCCAAAATGATTCTCAATGTAGTCATCTTGACTACAGGAGAGAAAATCTCATCAAAGTCAATTCCATGCTCCTGCTTGTACCCTTTTGCAACCAATCTTGCTTTGTACTTTGGTGAGGAACCAGAAGTGACTTTCATCTTGTAAACCCATTTGCATGGAAGTGTTTTCTACCCTTTAGGCAATTGCACCAAGTCCCAAGTGTCATTTTTCTCAAGAGATTCCATCTCTGACAACATGGCTTTATACCATTTCTTGCTGTCCTGTTGTCCATTGCTTCGTTGAAGCAAGAGGGTTCACCATAGTCTGTCAACATGACATAATCAGCCATATTATTTGCACCAAGAATGAATCTATCAGGTTGTTTGGTAGCCCTAGACGATCTCCTAACCCAATGATCATTGTTTGTTGGTTGTTGAGCATTTTCAGCTTGCTGTCCTGGCATTTCAGCCTTCAAATTAGCATTAAAAGCTTTCTGTCCTGGTTGTTCTTGCACATGTAGTGGCTCATTATCATGGGCAATAGCTGGCTGATCATTTCCAGCATTATTTTTTGCATTTACAGGGTCATTTACAGCAGGTATTTGCTGCTGTACAGTGGACCATTTTGCTGTCCAAAAGGTATTTCTTCCCGGAATACAACTCTACGGACCTCCTCAGTCTTTTCGGGCTGTTTATGTATACGATCTTCCTGGAAGATAACATCATTGCTGTGTACCACTTTCCTTTTCTCGGGATCCCATAGTCTATACCCCATTTCACCCTCGTCACCATATCCTAGGAAAATGCATTTACAGGACTTTGGCTCAAGTTTGTTGTGTTTTTCTTTATGAATGTGCACAAAATCCTCGCAGCCAAACACTTGCAGCCAAACACTTTCAGGTGAGCATATGAAGGTGGCTTGCCCGACTACACTTCTTGGGGAACTTCCCCTCCCAAAGACATGTTTGGTGATCGATTAATTAAGTGTACTGTTGTCATAACAGCCTCTGCCCAAAAACCATGGGGTAATGCAGCATGAGACAATATCGTACGGACCTTATCCTGTATGGTCCGATTCATACACTCTACAACTCCTTTTGGGGTGGATTATGAGGGTAGTGAGCTCCCTCTTTATCCCTTTGCTGTCACAAAATGCCTGAAAGGCCTCGGACACATATTCCCCACCATTATCAGAGCAAAGACACTTGAGTGTCTTATCAGTTTGATTTTCAACCAATGCCAAGAAATTTTTGAACTTGTTAACCACTTCATTCTTACTACGAATAGGATAAACCCATACCTTTCGTATAGCATCATTGACAAAGGTGACAAAATATTTATTTCCTCCTAAAGATAATCTTGGCATCTGGCATATATCTGAATGTACTAACTCTAGAGGAGAAGATTTCAAAGAAAGAGACTTTTTGTGAGACTTCTGTGCATGTTTACCATAAATACAATGATCACAATGCTCAAAATCAGCATAACAAAGACAAGGTAAGTAACCCAAACCAGAAAGCATTTTCATTCTTGTTTGACTCATGTGTCCCAATCGGTCATGCCACAAAGAAACGCTTGGCTGTTGGGTCACAGTAATAACATGATAGATACATGGAGAGGATACAAAGTATCACTTTTACAACCTTTGGCAATCACTCTAGATCCCTTACAGATCTTCCATTTTCCATTACCAAAGGTGGTATGAAAACCATCATCATCTAGCTGCCATGTGCTAATCAAGCTCTTCTTGAGCTGAGGTACATGCTGTACGTGCTGAAGTGTGAAAGGTTACATGCATAGTTGTCCCCAAGATGGACAACACCATGTCGACCCCCTATATAGGCAGAGAACCACTCTTGATGAGGGGTGACATGAAAGGAATCACCTGAATCGAGAATCCAGGTATGCATGTCCTTATCTGTATCTGCAAGTAAAGCATGTGCACCAAAGTGTGAAGAGACTAAAAGTACGTCATTCCCACTGTCCTCGATGTCATGAGTGACTACATTCACCTCTTCAATTTTGACATTGCTCTTCTTGGCTTGACCCTCTTTCTTTTCTTCTTTGCTATCATCTGTCTTCTTGCCCTTTTCTTTCTCTTTCTTCCATTTGTAGCAATCATGTTACAAGTGACCCTTCTTACCATAATGGTGGCATTCAACATCTTTGCCAGGTGATTTACTACATCCCTTGCTATCAAATTTGCCTTTTTGCTGTGATCTGTCCCTAGTATGGAAAGCACTAGAAGACTTAATGGATGTATTGTTCTACCGATTCATTTCTTCCATGAGTAGAGCACTCTATACATCAGCATACAAAAGAATCGCATTCGAATTGCTCATAGCAGTCCTGAATGTATCCCAACTCTCTGGAAGAGTGCAAAGCAAGAATGTAGCCTTAAATTCTTTATCAATCAAGAACTTCAAGGAAACCAGTTGGCTGAAAATAGAGTTAAACTCACTCAAGTGAGTAGACATTGTTGTATCCTCTTTCATACGCAAATCCATAAGCTTTTTCAGCCAATACACTTTGCTTGCAGCACTCTTTTGTGCATACAGTTTTTCTAGTCTAGTACATATAGCATTTGTAGAATCCAAACCTTCAATGTTAAACAGCAAGGTATTAGAAATCGATAGCTCGATGGGTGAGTGTGCAAGCTCATTTAACTCATCCCAATCTTCCTGTTCCATGTCCGCAGGCTTTGCCCCCTTTGGTTTTAGTCGGCTTTGCCTGCTTCTTTTGCAACAGGATATTGTAGCACTGTTTTTGCCAAACTGCAAGGGCAACTGCCGACAACTGATCCAAAATGCCCCAAATTTGGGGGAGATAATGGTCCTATTGAACAAAAATCAGTACTGAGTAGAGAAGCACTTTGGTCAGTGCTTGATGTAAGATTCCTCACCTGATCGCGGGGGGCAAGAGTCGGGCCAAGCAGGTGGAAGAGACAAGCGAGAGCAAGCAAGCGGGGCTGGCGGGGTAGGCAAGAGCAGCAGGTGAGGCAGGCGAGCTAGGTGGGACAAGCAGGACAGGTGGGCGTTGGCAGGATAGGCGGGAGCAGCAGGCGAGCTAGACGGGATACGCAGGGCAAGCGGGAGCGAAGCAGGCGCGACAGGCACAAGAGGTAGGAGGAGTTGGGCAGCAAATCGGAACCCTAAACGGGCGCCAACAAACAAACAACTTTTTTTATTAAAAATTTTCATTGTTGGAATGGCCGTTTCGAATAGGAAACGGACAGGGAACGGCGCGGGATGGGATGGAATGGAACAGGACATGGAATGGGCTGGAACGTTCCGCTAACGTTTCCGAAGCTCCGACCCCTCGGAACAGGTTAATCCGTTCCTATGCGTCGGAACGGCAGTTCCTTGTCTCTATGAGAGAGAGAGAGAGAGAGAGAGAGAGAGAGAGAGAGAGAGAGAGAGAGAGAGAGAGTTACCCCGAGAGGCTACAATGGAGAGAGTTAGCTCAATTCCGTCTATCTCGATCCTCGACTTAGCCATCTTCTCTTACGCTCTTCCATCTCGAATCTATTCCATCTTCTTAATCTTTGGAGTCTACTTGCGGACGATAGCCTCTAAGCAAAGAATGTCGTGTGCGGATGACAATTCTACAACCAGCAACGAAGCTTCGGGCAAAGGCATCACTGTCAATCCAACTATGGTACTGGTTGTAAGTAATGTATTTCCAAATTAATAGATGCTTGTTTTGATTCTCTATGAGATACGCTAGGCCCTATACTATGATGCACGAGTATAGGTCATCGGAAAGGATAAATTTCATCTCACATATTTGAAAGATGAAGCATGCAAAGTGTATGTGTCAAGGGAAGTTAATTGTACCTAGTTGCATATGGCTTATTTGTCAATAGAGCAATTACTAGGAAGAATCCGTTAAGGGTTATGAATGGCATAATCGTAAAAAGAATGACATTAAAAATTGTGCATATAAGTGTTAAATAAATTTTACATAAAATCGCTCTTTGATCCCAAGGGGTAGAGCAATGAGATCACGACTATTCTTGCATTGTTTGGGAAGAATACAATTGGTTTTTTTAGTTTGTTTATCAAACATCTTAAATGCTTTTACATTCAATTGGTTGTGGGTTTGTTGTTTGGATGATTATTCCAAGTGCTTGTGATTTATGGTGAATGCATGGCAAGGGTCTGTGATGACAAGTTGCCATGGGGATAAAGAAATGTTTTCTTGGAAGATGATATTAGGGTTGAATGCCTTGTTTGTGCTTGATTTTTAAAGGATTTAATTAAGGAAGGATATATTGCACAGGTGGATCATCTCCATGATTGCAACGCGGATTTAATCCAAAGAGGGCAGTGCTCGATTCATTGGCCGAAGGTTGAGTGGTGAAAAGGCCAAACCACGGGAATGATGTTTCGCTCCTAGACAGCTTGGGGGTCAGGTGGAGCTCTGGATACCTCTCGCTAGGTCTAGAATGGAGTTGAAGACCTTCGTGGCACCCAATGTCTGGGCATGTTGGGAGATCCTATTCTAGATAAAGAATATAAATTGTGGTGCCATGTGATTTGGACCAGTTACTTCTGCAGGGTAGAAGGGATACTTTTGTTGGATAGAAGAGATACATAATTTCTTCTTTATGGGCAGGAGACAAAGATTAACTTGAAGATAAGTTAAGGAACTTTTTTGAACTTATTTGTCAATAGATTGCTTGCTCTGTATTCGTATCTGTGCTGTAAATTACATGAACGAACCCCATTCCCTGAAAGGCTTAGTTAAGGAAGCTGATTTTAAATGTCACACATAAATGTGATAGGATCTGATTAGATAACTAAAGAACGCCTGCTGAGAGAAGCGGTTGGGCAGAACCCTTGACAGGTCTGTCCTATGGAAGGGTGGTCCTAGAGAACTGGGAGGCTTCTCACAAGGATTTGCCAACGATTGGCCCTTAGAAATTGTTAGGATAGAACCCCGATTCATGCCGTTTTAGGGGGATCGGAATGGGACTATGCCCTACGGACAGAGAGGTTGAGCAACGTATCCCTCTTGTTTCCCATTCTCTTTGAACCAAGTGCGGCATGGGTTTGCTTCGGCTTGGGTATCTTTGCATAAAGTAGGATGTCCAGGGTTCGATGCTAGAATGCTGTTAGGAGTCCTTGACCCCTAGGAGCCTACATTTCAGGTCGATCCTAGTGGGTTCGGCCGTGAACGTTTTGTGTTGCGAGGCAGATTCGGGAAATCCTAGGTGACAAACCTCAGAACATTCCATGAGAGTGCTGGGCAACTACACTTAGATTCGTTTCTCAATGGACCGCTAAAATGTGCTTGGATGGGCACGTTATAGAGAAGTACAAACGCCTTAACTGTAGCTCTGATACCAGTTTGTAGTGACTGTGACGTTACAAAGATCGAGACAGTCGTTGTTCCTTATGCGGGAAGAGACAGAAAGAGTGAGAGAGAGCAGAGTAGAGAGTGTGCACTATTTTTGGGTACGATGACAAGTGTACCACTTTAGGTTTTTAAATAGATATATATGTGTAAGTACAAGTGCTAAGGGTGTGTTCACACTCGAGCATATTTAAAGGCACGAGGGCCTTTATTTTCAACAGTGTTCGTGGTTCTCTTTCGTTGTGCACTCTGACATCTTGATCCATGCAGAATCAAGCCATTTGCTTCAAGGTAAACGCATCACCTTTGTTAGCTCTAATGACCTTTAACTTCAGACTAGATTACAAACATGCCCATTTGGAATGACATGAATCTCATTAATATTACAAAGAAGAACTGAAAAACTATCTCTAATATAGACATTGCCTTGAATTATATACAAGCACCCGATGCGTTCTTTGGTTGGATTATGTGGCAAGCACCATTGTCCACTATCCATTCTCGAGAGGTGGGTACCATCGATGCCTCATCCTTTGATGAAGATGGCTCCAACAACTCCAAATGTAGAAACATTGATGAGTTTGGAGCAGCTATTGCTTTGGAGGACTCACAATTCTTCTTAGAATCCTCCTTGTCCTCATTCAAGCAATTCATCTTCCAATGGCTTGTATTGCTATACATTGTGACAGGTGGAGTCCTTTTCTTGGGATTGTTATCCTTCTTCTCCTTACCCTTCTTCTTTGTGGTTGAATTTTGGCTTGCCAAAGCCTTTGAGTTCCCCTTTTATGGAGAATGTAGCTTGAAACGGTCCTCTTGATTTAACACCATGGTACCAACTCTTTCCATGTGATGGTATCAAATTGTCTGTAAGTGAAGAAGAAAACCCATTGTACTAGTGGAGTAGGCATGCCAATAAGGTAATAGCTATATTGTTCACTTGTCTAAGTGCCCTAGTACAAAGATGATGATATCATGCAATCCATAGGGGAAGGTACAATAGGGGGAAAGGCCGATGTTGAAGATAAGTGCCGAAACTTGTAGAATACCAAGAAGGTTAGGAACCCCCTCTCAACTTGGATGTCAATATCGAAGAAGGAAGAGGAGCTTGAAGATGTCGGTCTTCGTGTGGTGTCGAGAATCATGTGGATGAAAATAATGAAGCATCCCTTTTGGAAAAGCAAGGATAGAAGACACCGCTATGATAGCATCAAGAGAGAGGCTACACGATCCGTCGTGGGAGGGGAAGCGTCTATGAAGAAATATTCTAACACAGAAACACAAATAGCACAGCACGACAAAGCACAAACTGATAGAAGAACACATTTAGGGTTAGGGTAACTTAGAGACAATGAACACAGAGAATGAATGAAATGGTACAAGGATCAAGGCAAGGGCAATGAGCTAGAGAGTGTGTCGTACTTCGAATGGATCCCAAATCGCAGCAAGGGAGTCTTCGGATGTCGAACAATAGCAAACACAACCAAGTAAGGTTGGATCTGATGTAGATGGCAATGCAGGAGAGAGAAAGACTAAAAACGCATGTGAGGGGAGAGAGAGACTAATAACAGTGGCTGTAGCAGAGAGGACTAAAAACGCAGGAGAAACCAGAAACAACAGTTAGTGTGTTGAAAACAGCTTCGAATAGTGTATGGTAGGTTGGAAATAGGCGCTAGACTGCTTTGGTCAAAATGTTTACAAAATTGTCTGATGAAGGCACAAACTCTAGTTGGATAGTGCTTAGTTCAACCTGCTCTCTAGAAAAGTGGAAGTGGACTTTCACATGCCACGTTCGTGGTGTGATAATCGGATTGTCCACAAGGGCAATGGCACTTTGGTTGTCGCAATAGACAATGGTGGGAGAGTCACAACGGAAGTGAAGCGCCGCCAGTAAGCTCCTTAGGTAGATCGCTTCTATGGTGCTATCGAAGGGAGCCCTATACTTAGCCTGAGTCGTGGAAGCTGCCACTGCCTCTTGCTTATGACTCGATCAAGAAATGGGAGCCGTGCCTAAGGTGAAGAGGTAGCCGCCATAGGAATGTTGGGTGTTAGGATCTCTTGCCCAATCAAAATCAGTGTATCCTTGCAAACATAAACCAAAACCATAAGTGAGGCCATAAGAATAAGTACACCATAAATAACACAACACGGAAAGACATGCAATCCAAGTGACATCCTAGGTGTTGTGAAATACTAACTGAGAATGCTGATTGAGTAAGCTAAGTTTGGCCTAGTATGAATTAACGAAAGAATTTTTCCTATTTTATTATCAAGTGTGTGTGTATATATATGACACCCGAAGACTTTGAAGTGGGATATGACAGGCCGAGAGCCAAAGAATGCCTCGTACGGGGTCTTCTGAGAAAGAGCCACAATCGGGCACCGGTTGAGGATATACACCGCAGTGTTAGCAACCTCAACCCAAAGGCGCCGAGGGAGCTCTGCTACGAACAACATAGAGTGTGCCATTTCCATGATTGTCCGGTTCCGACGCTCTACGACTCCATTTTGAGAGGGGGAGTTGGTAGAGGTGAGTTGGCGCGAGATGTCGTGTTGCTGTAGAAACTTGGAAAACTTGTGGGAGATGAACTCACCACTACTATCACTCCTCATGCAACCAATACAACGACCCATTTGGTTATGAAGTTATGAACTGGCAGCACCCAAGTAGAGAAATATGTGGAAGTATTGGACTTATGCTTCAGGAAGTACACCCACATGTATCTCGAATGATCATCCACTATCAAAAAGAAGTACAGTACGACGTTCAAGGCAACAGTGGATGTGGGCCCACAAAGATCAATGTGAATCAATCTAAGAGGTGCCTTGGCCCTATGTATAGACTGCTGAGGAAACGGGTATGGTGCTACTTCCCGAGATGACATGCTCTACAAATATCTTGAGCTAGCTTCAGACAGGACATACTCTATAAATATCTTGAGCTAGTTTTAGGTAAGGAAGGCCCTCAACCATCTTACGGCGAGACAACTCATAAAGAGAATCATAGCCAAGATACCCTAGGCGGAAATGCCAAAGATGCCCATTGTTCATAGGCTCTTGAGATGTGGCTAATGCCTAGAAGCTATGGAACACGGAGCCCTCGGCTGTCGGCTTGGTAAGAAAATGGGTCATGTGGTATAGGCCATTAGGTTGTGCCTCACTGTGAGCAATCACTAAACCAGTCTGAGAGTCAAGGACCTTGACTATGGTTGCTATAAAGAAAATTGCTCGCCCCAACCGGCAAAGCTACTGAACAGATAACAAGTTCACCCCAAGTTGAGGGACGTGGTATAGTCCACTAGGTAATGCGATGGAGGAAAATTGTGGCACCAATTGATCCACAATCGGGAAAGATTGGGGAAAATACCTAGGTCTCAATGTTTCGGAAAGTGTGTGAGAAAAAGGTGGAACACCACTCGGCCGAGGAAGAGATGAGGTCCTAACGGCTATGGCTAAGTTTGAAGAATCCGCCGGTGTGGTAAATTAAAACACATGTGATCCTATATGAGAGGCAACATGCAGTCTTAATGGAGGCTCAAAGAATGTGGTA
Organism: Lygodium microphyllum; assembly: GCF_053477565.2. Classification (NCBI taxonomy): domain Eukaryota; kingdom Viridiplantae; phylum Streptophyta; class Polypodiopsida; order Schizaeales; family Lygodiaceae; genus Lygodium; species Lygodium microphyllum. The sequence goes on from NC_141155.1 coordinate 78,053,555, forward strand.
GCGGAATAAGAGTGTGGGATGGGATGGAGATTAAATGGATTTTTGATAGATGTAGATGTGGGAAGTAATGTGGGTTCCTTTTGTCCGTTAAATGCATTAAATTGAAATAATGATGATGAAGATAGAGCTACTTCATTTTGACCTTTAAAAACAAAATTACTTGAAGGACAAAAAGAGGAAGGAGTACTCACAGTTTTTTGTTTCAATTGCTTACCTAGTCTTGAGTTCATAAAGAAATATCTGTCTTCCTCATTACTCATAAACTAGAAATTGTTTTGCATACGTTCTTCATCATGAAAATCATCCATACCAATAGGAAAAGAGGAATCATCATTAATAGAATGTGAAATGGTAGACATACCTAGCATCGGGGAGAATAAATATGAAGGCAATGGAATGCACTCAGTTTCTTGTTTCAACTGCTTACCTAGTCTTGAGTTCATAAAGAAATATTTGTCTTTCTCATTACTCATAAACTAGAAATTGTTTTGCATACGTACTTCATCATGAAAATCATCCATACCAGTAGAAGAAGGGGAATCATCATTAATAGAATTTGAAATGGTAGATATATCTAGCACCGGGGAGAATAAATATGAAGGCAATGGAATGTACTCTATGCTAGTTTCCACTTGCGGATGGCTAGTCCTAAGTGGAGATTTTGCTCTTCCTGCATGGTTTGTAGATCGGTGCACCAAATTTAAAGGATGAAATTCAGACTTACCTTCTATTTTGTGAAATTCAGACTTATCTTCTATCTAGTACTGGGCTCTATGCATCAAAATGAGATCATACTCAATTGTAGTGATCTCGTAAGATCGTGAAACTCCATGGTAGTCCAATGTCTGTCCGGCCATGTCGGGAGCTTGTGAAGCAAGTTGTGAGGTCCACTCCGACTCATTCCTTGATGGATTTGGCCTAGATGTGAGAAGTAGTGTAGAAGTAGTGTTCGAAGTCATTTGCTCTTCTGTTGTTCCTGCTTCTTGTTTAGAGCTTTCAGATCAAGGCCTAGGTTTATGAAACCACCCTTTCTCCTAGATAGGGTGGTAAATCTCTTATTACAACTTAATTACAATAGCAAATAATAAATGCAAATCTGAAAAATACAAATTTACCTTATGATCTTGGACAATGCACAACCGATTGGCCCCAAAATTGGTGGCCCTTCCGGTATTTCTTTAGCTTTATTGAAGAAAAAGTTGAATTACAATGGGATTCTCCCAATCCCTTTCGGTATTTCAACTCCCCCTTGCTGTCCAAAGTGACCAGCAAGTCTTCAATCTATTTTACCCTTTGATTCGGGCACTCAATTGGCCTTCATCCACTTCATAGACGATGGAAATGTTCCAAATTCAATGGCTGGCTAGTCCTCCACCTGAATTCAACTGAAATTCACCTTTAGCCTTGTTAAATCCAAGTCTTGGGGCTTCCAATTTTTGGCACGCTTTCCAAGGCTGTTGCTAAATCTTAATTTCTGCTGTAAATTAGGGTTTACGGCAGAGAAATTTGCAGTTTCTTAGCCTCCAAGAGTCCAAATGCTGAGATCTTCGGAGCAAGGGTGTGAAATGGTTGGGAGATGAGAGAGGAAGTTGTAGAGAGAGAAAATTCAGAGTTTTGTCGTGAAGAATGACTGAAAATCAGTCAAGTACAGTTGCTGCCCTGCCACAACAGCATGTAGATGCAAAGAACTGAAGAAAATGAGTCATTTACTACTGCTGCCCTGCCTCAACAGCCTGTAGATGCTGTCTTCTGCTGTTGATTGGTTTTCTTTTGCCCCTAGTTGCCTTAGAAGGTCCTTCAATGGCTGCAAATCAGACCACCCCTTTCCCTTGCAGGCTAAATTTATAGAAATGCTTCTCTTCAGCCTCTAAAGACGTTTTTCAGTCTTGCATGGACATTTTTGCAAGTGGCAGCCTTTCCAAAGGGTTTTTCTAGCATTTTTCATGGTTAAATATTAATTTTAAGTATTTAAATATTGAAAATTAATCTAATAATTATTTCAATGTCCTAAAAAATAATATGATTGGTCAATAATTAAATTGGCTAGGCAACTTTCATTGCCGAGTGTCTTTATGCCATCTTTGACCATCAAATTGACGTTAGATACCGTTAAACATCACTTCTCTAGTGTCACCAACTGACACTTATGGCCAAATGGATGACCTCGGCTAACAACTGGCACGAGATACCACCAAGTACTTGTGCGGCATAACTTATAGCAACTTTTGCCTTTGACATCGTGTGATTTCTTCGGGTCTCGGGCTCGTAAATTTACTTTTCCCCGTTGCATCTCACATGTGCAACATTTGCTTAATCATGTGATTAAAAATTAATCCACATATTAAGTGAGGTTTCAAAAATACATGTCCTTATGACAAGCCTTTCCCTTGAAATCCTTACAATCGTCCTCGATTGCACTGCCAAATGCATCATAAGCAAAGTACTACACTGGAATTTCCATAGGGCATCATAGTCAACACAACATTGCCCACTGTTGTTCAACCATTCCATATGCCCAACATATGCTGAAAATTACCAGCCAACATAACATAACATAAGACTCACAAAGAATCTCAAGAACATTGCCAGATTATCATGTGACATGTCTATTACTCATGAGCTCAACTCATCTGGCAAAACCAAACCATAGTATAGCGAGAACCAAGCATAAACCATGGCTAAAACATCAATGGCATCCTAACATATGCTGTTGTCCATGGAACTAGATGTAAACCATTGAAAACTGAGCATAATCTGATCATAAACTGATTACTTGCTGATCTGAAAACCGATCACAAACTGTTGCAAATGTGACCCCAACTTGATCACAAACTCATTGCCAAAACTGACCAGCAATCAGGGCAAAAACTGATGCACAACTGATCCAAAAAGTGACCACAAACGGTTCTCAAGTTGATAAAAAACTGAGCTGAAATTGATCAGAATTTTTGTCTCAAAATTGAGGCAAAATTCATGCTAAATTGATCATAAGCTGATGGGAAAGTATGGTTTTAGTGCCTGGGTAAAACTCATACTCATCTGCATACATTTCACAGTGACTAGTACACTAAGTAGTGACCTCATGGCAAACATACTGTCAGCGCAGTACCTTGGATGCATGCTGAATACATTTGAGATCCACTACATACGAGAGCTGTCCTTAACTAGAGGAGGGGAAATGCTACCTCCCCCTTGAGCATCAGGCAATACTCCAGACCCTTGCTTTGCTGAACCTGATGGAGCCCGAACTAAAGTCGGCTCTAACTGAAAGGCATCTAGGTAAAGCTGCAACAATTGAGGATGGTCTACGAAGTCATCCTCTTTCATTCATTTGGCATCCATTGGTGAATAATTCTGAAATTTCACGAAGTATCTCTTTGAAATTTTAGCAAACATATCCTTTGGCATATCACCATGAAAAGACCTCAACAAACTGATATGAAAGGCATTATGTATCTACCCATTTGGAGGTAATTTCAGCCGATATGCCACATCGCTCATCTTCTTCAATAGGGCCCATAGTATCTCATACTTAACTTCGGATACAATCTTTCTCTTCCTTTTATCTTTTTTAACCTTGCCTTTTCAAAACGTAGCAATACATAATCACCCTCTGTAAACTGCAAAGCACGTCTATCAGAGCTGCCCTCTTTTGCTTTTCTTGCGATCTCTGAAGTGCATATTTTATCTTTGCATAGGCTACATCCAAGTTTTCCACATAACAATCAGCTTGAAAGAAATACTCCACTCTCAACCACCTCAATACTCCACTGCCTTGACCGTGGCATCAATACTCCACTGCCTTGACCGTGGCATCAATACCTTTGTGTCGTGCATATGGAGAAACATGACTTTCAGTGATAACTCTAGGTCTTAACTGCTTTGTGACACATAGTCGTCCATACATCATCAGAAATCCATCTCTTAGCACAAAGTGTTCATGCCTTTAGCCATTGCAAAGTTGATCATAAACATTAGCAAAGTCCGAATCAGCAACATATTGCTCTTTCATGGCATCCAACTCAGTGTGATTAACCATGCTGATAGCTGAAATTTGTGGCTTACGTGACAGTGCATCAGCCACAACATTCTTTTTACCATCAATATGTACAATTTGAAAATGAAACATAGAGAGAAAATTTGCCCATCTTATATGCTTCTCTGACAACTTTGTTTGCGTCAGAAAGTACCTCAAAGTTTGATGGTCTGTTTGCACTGTAAAATCAACCCCCAACAAATAATGTTTTGATGGTCATGTAGCCAAGAGCTCTTTCTCATAGACCTGCAAATTCTTTTCTGCACTGTGGAGAAATCGGCTCTCATAAGCCACAACTCGGCCATCTTGCATAATAACAGCCCCAATGCTGTTACCACATGGATCACGTTGAATTATGAATGACTTCTTTAGATCGGGCAACACAAACATAGGATCTGAAGACATCTTTTCCTTCAACTTTTCAAATGCTGAAATTTCCACTGCTGTCTATCTAAATAGCACATTCTTCTTCTGCAAGGCATGCAATGGAGATGCAATTTCAGCGAACCCGCGTACATACTTCCTGTAGTAAGAACATAAACCCAAGAAGCTGCAGATCTCATGCACTTTGCTCAAAGAAGGTGGCCATGATCGTATTGCTTCAATCTTTGCAGGGTCCATGCGAATACCATTAGCCGATAGAATATGCCCCAAAGAGTGGATTTCATGCAAGAAGAATTCACTTTTCTTGTCATTGATAACCAACCTATGGTCACGCAGTTCATTGAATACCATATCCAAGTGTTTTCTATGCTCTGTCTCGTTAAATGAATAGACAATCATGTCATCAAAGAAAGTGTTCACAAATCCTCTATGTTGCCTGAAGATACGATCCATCATCCGATTAGAAGTGGCAGGAGTATTCGTAAGTCCAAAAGGCATAACAAGAAACTCATACAATCCAAAAGATGTCCTAAAAGCTGTCTTAGGCACATCTTCTGGTCTAATGCGTATCTGATGATATCCACTTTTCAAATCGATACGGCTAAATATGGTTGCCCCTTGCAATCTATCCATAACATCATCGATTCGAGGAATCGAAAAGCGATTCTTTATTGTGATCTTGTTCAGAGCAGGATAATCAATGCTCATACTCCATGAACCATCCTTTTTATGCACCAAAAGCACTGGAGAACAAAAAGGAGATGAGCTGGGTTGAATCAACCCTTTTTCTAACATCTCATTTACCTGAGTCATAATCTCCTCCTGTTGGGCTGCACTGACTCTGTAGGGTGGCTTATTAGGTGGGCTACTTCCAGGGATAAGATCTATTTCATGATCTTCTGGCCTTTCAGGCGGTAGCTACCCTTGAAGTGACTGAGAGAAGCAATCAACATACATTTTCAGAAATGACATGCGATCCTTCTCTAACTTAGATATGTTCCCAACATTCTCACTATCATCTTTATCGTTAGTAAAAACCAAGTACGCTGAAAGATGATTTTTCATTACTTTAGAAATGGCGGCTGCAGATATAACAGGGACAGATTCATCTTTCAACTTTACATCAAGTGTGAGTACCTTTCCCTTATGCTGAATAGTGATATTTTTTGCACAAGAATCACTCACTGCATGCATATGGTGACACCATGGCATATCAAGCAATACATCACAACCCTCAAGTGGAGCAATGAAGAACTCTTCGCTGTCCATATATCCTTGCATGTGCAACCGAAGCTTTCCAATGAGCAGTGTGACAGGCCCTGCATGGCCTTTACATGCCATTCCAACTTTCCCCATGGGTCACATCTCATCCTCTCTGATGCCTAGACGGGCGGCCATGTCAATAGAGATGAAGTTGGCTCGTGCACCATTATCAAAGAAAATCAATGCATGTTGACCCCTAATTTTGCCCCATGCTCTGCACAAGTTAGTAGCATCATCATTGGGCTGATCATTAACAACATCGGGCACCAATCCCATTGATGTTTTAGCCTTCTTTCCTTTAGAATCTCCCTGATTTTTTGATTTTCCAGCTTGCTGCCTATTGGGACAGCCCCTTGCAACGTGCCCCTCTTGTTCATAAATAAAACATTTATTTGCAGCCATCAATTCCCTACGTTGTGCCAATGTTTTCGAGCCCTTTCTTTGTTATTTTGGCCTCTTTTCAGGCTGATATTTAGATCTGCCCCTTTTCCAGTCTCAAACAACTTTTTATTCGGCTTCTCCCCACTCTCTAGGAAGCCCGAATCCTTCCCACGTAGCAAAGTATCGGTTGTAGCAGTAGTCTCTATAAGTTGAGATATGCTAGACACGGTGGATTTAATACAAAAATCCTTGATTCCTTTGGGTAGCCCACAAATATATTTTTCCACTTGTTCATTAAGGGATACAGGGTGAAAAGAAGTAATAGGTAGGAATGCATCCCAAAACTTCTTATTATATTGCTCCAAATTCTTACATTCCTTAGCATCCAGCTTATTCCAAGCTGTCATGATGTCCACCTCAAAGGTACTTGTCAACCAATTGGATGCAAATATTTGCTTGAATTGTACCCACGTTGATGGTGCTCTACCTTGCATCAAAAGAGTGGAACACCACTGTAATGCATTCCCTTTCAAGAAAGTGGCTGCCTTTCGAATCTTTGAGGACTGCGTGAAGTTCCCCCCTGAATAGGCTGCATAAAATTGTTGAATGAAAGTCAAAGCTTTCAGCCTATCTTGTACACCGCTGAAGGACTCAAACTTCACTTCTTTTCCATCCTCATTATAGTCTTTTGCTGCCCCTTTGGGTGTCAAGTTGTCATACACTAGCTGCTGCAAAAAGGGTGCATTTACTCAATTCACATCAAAACCAATGTGAAACAGAGCATTTGCATGACCAACATTCATTCCTTGAGCCCCATAAGCATTCGGGGGTGCAGATGTAGTATCAAACATGCTACTTTGTGCCCCAGGCATCAAGCCAATGCTGCCATACATAGGGTTTTGCATATTTTCAGCCATACCCGAATACATTGGGCCTCGCACTCCATGCATTTGTTGCTGCATACCATAGGGATTTGTGTCATACATTCCCGTATGCAGTCCTTGTCCAACCATAGTATGAAAAATTGTGCTTCCACCAAAATATCTTGGTTGCCGCATCATAGCATGCACGCCTGGCTGTTCAAGATCCATTGGATTGGCACTTCTGTGATGGCCTTGCATTTGCATTCCTTGCCTTGTAGGTACCAACTGTTTTATTTCATTAACATCTTTGGGAGCTTCAAATGAAGGGTTTGGCATTCTCCTCGGTGCATCTTTCTATCCCGAAGGTGTAGAGGATGTCTTCTTCTTCTTGTCTTTGTTGTCCTTCTTTGGAGCATTAAAAAATCAGGTAAATCGAGGATCCTTTGCCAATTCAGCAAAGAGATTTGTTGCTGTCCTCATCCGATTTTTAAACTAGTAATCAAATACCTCTTCACTTCGGTGGTCATCAGTCTCCTTATGCCCTGAAGGCCATGCATCTTGCCCAATAGCATTATTTTCAGCTTGCTGTCCATGGTCGAAGCCTTCTCCAAGGTCAAGCATTACATTTTCTTCATTCCCATGTGAACGTTCATATTGAGAGGCATCATCACTGCTCGAGTCCATCTCACTTTATGAAGACATATTGCTGTAATTTCTCAGTTGAGATTAAAAATCAACATTAGCACAAAGCTTTGGCTTGCAATCAGGCGTCTCAGGCCCACCAAATCAAGGGATTGAGTGGTGTCTCGGCAATGGAACCATGAAACCAGCCTTCCTCCTCGGATAGGGTGGTAAATCCTAGATTACAACTTAATTACAGTAGCAAACAATGAATGCAATTTTGAAAAATACAAATTAACCTACTGATCTTGGACAAGCACACACGATTGGCTCCAAAATTAGCACCCCTTTCGGTATTTCTTTAGCTTTATTGAAGAAACAGTTGACTTACAATGGGATTCTCCCAATCCCTTTTGGTATTTCAACTCCCCCTTGCTATCCAAAGTGACCAACAAGTCTTCAATCTATTTTGCCTCTTGATTCGGGCACTCAATTGGCCTTCACCTACTTCATAGACGATGGAAATGGCCCAAATTCAATGGCTGACTAGTCCTCCTCCTGAATTCAGCTGAAATTCACCTTCAACCTTGTTGAATCCAAGTCTTGGAGCTTCCAATTTTTGGCACGCTTTCCAAGGTTGTTGCTAAATCTTAATTTCTGTTGTAAATTAGGGTTTACGGCAGAGAAATTTGCAATTTCTCAACCTCCAAGGGTCCAAATGCTGAGATCTTCAAAGCAAGGGTGTGAAATGGTTGGGAGATGAGAGAGGAAGCTGTAGCGAGAGAAAATTCAGAGTTTTGTCACGAAGAATGACTGAAAATGAGTCAAGTGCAGCTGCTGCCCTGCCACAACAACATGTAGATG